>NW_006159977.1:647471-683484 GCF_000334495.1 Tupaia belangeri chinensis | reverse complement strand
CCCTATGGCAAAAACCTCTCCAAAAAAAAAAAAATTAGTTTTAATAGATCAAAATTTAAAAATGTTAAGAGAAATTTGCTTAAGCTTAAAGCCAGGAAAAAGGTTAGAATTCAGTTCAAATAGTAGGTAGATGAACCTACCAACAGTTCAAGAGAGGACAGAAATCCTTAAATATGGAAATGAAAGCATCAAATAAAATCAGTAATGTTTTAGTCTAAAGTCAAAAATTCTATTTTGCTAGTCCTGACTCATGCAATGAATCTCTCTTCTATTGACTTTGCAGTGTTACTGTGGTCTGATCTTTCCGTTTAAACTCTGGAAGTTAACATTCAACTCTGGACTTGCCCCTACCATGAGGCTGGCCATTCTCTTGGTTGTTTTTGGTACCTGATTTCTGTGTGTCCGACTGCAGTTTTCCTGGGATAGCACTCCCTTCCGCACTTCTTGGAGAGCTGGTCTGGTGTTGGTAAATTCTTTCAGGTTTTGTTTATCTGAGAATGTTCTTATCTTTTTTTCCCGTATGAAAGAGAATCTTGCTGGTTATAGAATTCTTGGTTGAAATTGTTTTTCACTTAA
Source organism: Tupaia belangeri chinensis (assembly GCF_000334495.1). Taxonomy (NCBI): domain Eukaryota; kingdom Metazoa; phylum Chordata; class Mammalia; order Scandentia; family Tupaiidae; genus Tupaia; species Tupaia belangeri. The sequence continues at coordinate 682,908 of NW_006159977.1, read as the reverse complement.
CACTTTGAATATGTTTTCCCATTCTTTCCTTGATCGCATTGTTTCCGATGAGAGATCCGAAGTTAGCCTGACGGGACAGCCTTTGAAAGTAACTTGACGTTTCGCTCTTGCCGAATTTAGCATCTTGTCTCTGTCTGTGGTTTTGGCCAATCTGACTATGATGTGCTTGAGTTGATTCTCTGTGGGGTCCTCTGTATTTCTTAGGTCCGGATATTTGAGTGCCTCTCTGGGTTGGGAAAGTTTTCTTTCAGGATTTTATGGAATAGATTATCAATGCCCTTATTAGTTTCTTTACCTTCTGGGATACCGATGATCTGGATGTTTGGGAGTTTAATATGGTATCTAGTATTACTCATATGTTATTCTCATTTTGGGGGGGTTATTTTCTCAGTCTTTTTGGTGAATTTTCCTAGGTCAGAATCTTTCTCACTTTCTCTCTCTCTTTGGTCAAATTAAAAATAATAAGAAATAAAATTAAATAAAAGAATTATTTAAAAACAAGTACCTAAATACTCTTGAATATGTATTCCAATTGAAAAGTGATGTACCTTAAAGCTGTGTGGCACCTGTGTGTGTTTGGGGAGGGAGGGGGCATTCAGATGGTGGGCATTACTGAGAAACGATCTGGGGGGAGAACCCCCAAGAGTCACTATCTAAGTCTCTTTCTTTGAGCTGACTCAGTTTCTCTTAAGTAAGGCTCTTTCAGTCACCTGCATGGGGATTTCTTCCAGCTGCCTGCATTCTGAGAGCATGTGTGAGTGTGTGCACAGGGCAGGGATAGTGATAGCAGAAATAGAGGAGCAGGAGGGAGGTGTGGGAGCCGGAGGGAGGCGCAGGAGCAGGAGGGAGGCTCTGGAGCAGGAAGGAGGCTCTGGAGCAGGAGGGAGGCAGAGGAGCAGGAAGGAGGCAGAGGAGCAGGAAGGAGGCTCTGGAGCAGGAGGGAGGCAGAGGAGCAAGAGGGAGGCTCTGGAGCAGGAGGGAGGCGAGGTGCGGGAGCAAATTCCATTCCAGCGCTCACTGTGCACTAGGCACCAGTCTGAGTGCTTAACTTGCTTAATCCTCACATCAACTCTACTACTTGGCACCTGTTGCCACATTTTGTAGATGAGGAAACTGAGGCACAGAGGTATTAAGAAGCCTGCCCAAGGTAAGGCATCTCTGTTGATTGACAGTGCTATGACTGAACATAGGAACCCTCGGATTCTGCATCTTAACCACTATGCAGGTGGGCTTTGCAGAACAACACCCTCCTCTCAGTCCTTGCCTTTGCAGTGCTTTGGGTCCTGACCCTGGCTTCTGTGGTTTCATTTGCCTGGAGAATGGCTTTCACGCCCCGTGATAGTGGGGAGAACTGCCTGTTTATGTTTCTAAGAAACATCCTTGAGTTCCAGAACTTGTTGGGGAGAATTGTGGCTGTGTGGCTCTGGGTCCCACAAATGTAGCTTTGCACTGGGGTCCTCTGGCCCAGGCTGCACCTCCCTAGTGCCTGGTGCCTACACCGTGCCGTACAGGATTTCTTCTCACGGGGTCCCTGTGTAGGCACTCGTTGGCCTTCCTCTGGGCCTCCATCTGTCCCTGTCTGCAGGGTTGTAATTTGGAGTTATAGGTTCCTGTCCTCAGCACCCATGAAGGTGGCATTTCTGTTTCTTTTAATGCTTCTCCTTGCTTTCTTCTTTTACAAGTTTGTTTATTTAGTTATTGAATGAGAGAGATAGGGAGAGACCCTCAGTAGGGTGCTGATGTCACTCTTTGGCTCCAGCCTTAGCCAGCCCAGATGACCTGCACCCGTACCTACCTGGTGTGTGGGGCGAGGCCCTGAGCACAGGGTGTTGGACCTTCTGGGTCCAGCTGTCTTATCATTGGTACCACTGTGTCACCTTCTTCCTTGTTTTGAGGTGATTTCCCAGAGAAGAACCAAAGTCATTTTCATTTTGGCATGTTAAATCAGAAATCCTCTGGTAAAGTATTTTTTAAAAGTTCTTAAAGGCATTAAATGTAGATTTATTTCCCCTAAACAAAAATAATACAATGGAATTATAATTTATTAAGAAAATAGAATTTGTCAAGATACTGGTATTACTTTTTTTTTCTCCTTTAATAATTTGATTTTTTTTTCTCTTAATAGGAATGAATGATTTTGTCTGAAAGGAACTGTATAATCTGTGTTCATGATTTATAAGGAGATGAATCCACAGACTCTCGAATCACTCAGCTTGGGTTTGACCGAGCTTTCTGTGTGATTTGGGGCAAGCTCTTTACTTTTCGTATGCTGTGGCCAAATTGTCCATATTGGCATGATAGCACTTGCACTTTAGTGACTTAAAGATGGACCTGCAGAGTGTGGGCATCACAGCCCCTTGAGCCAAAAAGAGCTCATTAAGTTTTAGTTCTCGTCTAGTTATTACTAGGCTCATGGCCATCCTTGGGTTTCTTACCCATCGCACGTCCTCCATTGACTGGCTCAGAGGAGCGAAGGCCTCTGTTGACGTGCAGCCTCATGATTGCCAGGTAGGGGATGGAATGTGAGGCAGGAGGCAGGTGAGGGTGAGCAGCAGGGTGGAAGGTGGCCCAGCTGAAAGGGAGGCTGGGCCGGTGCCACTAGTTTTGTCACAGGTCTGAGATTCTGGGACACTGGGTACCTAGTGTGTGTAGGTTTCGCATCTGGAAGGAATTCCTGATTGCATCTGCTGCAGAGTTCAGGTATTTGCTTACTTCCAACCGGGCCAGCAGGACCTGACTCACGGCCTCGTGGTCCTTCAGCATCAAGGCTCTTGGGCGTAAAGGCTGACATCGATCCCATGTGCACTGGGCAGTGGGTATCTTATTTTGCTGGGAAGTTTTAATCAAGAAGCCAGTCCTTGCTCCGAGGTAAGGTACAGGATGGGGTGGAGCCTGCAGGCAGGGAATGCAGCAGACTGTCCTGTGCCGCAGTTTGGTATTTCCAATTGAGTCCACCCACATACTTGACTCCGCACTTCCAAAACAAACATGCCTGTGCATTTTGCCCAAGATTACACTGCTGGGTGTTTTTATTGTACCTTCTGGCAACCTCCATTTGGTTTCTCTTCCTCATTGTTGCTGTTTTAGGGAATTCTTACTGACATGTTGTTTTTTCCACTTGGCCTAGTTAGATTTGGTCTACTAAAATACAGAGGAAATTGTCTCTGTCCTAAGGACCTGTCTTTTTCCTGAAGTAATCCTCCTATTCAAGCCACTTCCAACCGTTCCTTTTCCTCTTTCCATATAATCCCTCTATCAGTGCTTACAGCAAAACCCAATTTTGCCTGTTTTTCTGCTCTACTCTTCTCTTTTCTTGCTTCTTAAATTTTTGGAGTTGAAGGAAGAGTTCATTAATCAGAGCCTTAAAACAGAGAAAGAAGGAACCTTAGGAGCACCGTGTTAGTCAATTAGGTCTCTTTGTAATCTGCTTGGCAGCAGAAATAAATGTTTAATGACTTTGTTTATGAGATACTGAGTTAATGTTTAGGACTTGAGAAATCTATTTTATTCATACAGAAAGCAAAAGTGAAAACCATCTATTCTCTCTCCAATGATGTGATTATTTTTCATAGTTTTCAATTTTATTCTTTTCCCCTTTTCAGGAAATTTGCTTCATTTGGCCTTTGTGACTAATTAGAGAATCACTTAAACAACATGACCAAAGAGTTCTTTCTTGTCTCCTAGGCCTTAAAAATTTTCCTCACTTAATTATGTTTTTTTTTTTTTTAAGAAAAACTTAATTATCTCCTTTATTTCCAAGATGAAAATCACCTTAGGGAAGTCGGGGTCTGTGATGTAAATTGATATTTTCCCTCAGTAATGAAATGAAATACTTGTTTAAGACATCAACATCGCTTAAAAGAAAAACACCATTATATTTAGATCAGTACTACTCAGTACAAATACAGTATGCACTGTGTATATAATATTACAATTTTTTAAAGAATGATTTTATTTAACTTTATTCTTTAAATTTAATCATGAGGGACAGAGTGAGAGTGAGACAGAGAGAGAGGGAAAGTGAGAAAGCAAACCGCCAGATCCAGGACTCGAACCACAGTCGGCCATGTGGGAGTCCAGCATCCTCAACCGCCACATCACCTGCAGCTCCTGTAACATTGAATTTTAAACAGTAACCACATTAAAAAGTAAGAGAAAACTCAGGTAAATTAATTTCCATATGTTTTATGTAACCCAGTATATCTAAACTAAGGCGCTTTAACATGTAATCCGTGTAAAACTTACTCTTGAGAAAATTCATTCTTTTTTCATGCTGATAAGTCTTCAGCATCTGACGCATCTCAGGTTGGATTAGCCTCATCCCAAGGACTCAGTTGGCACATGTGACCGAAGCAGCCATACTGGGTGGTGTGGATGGAAAATCCTTTTCTCGTTGAGAGCCGTGGCCGAGAAAAGCATATTAATGCATACCGTAGGCCCTCGGATAAAAGGCATTTTTAGAACCTTTTTATTTGGAAAGTAATTCAAACCCACATAGAAGTGGGAATAGAGTGCAAAGAATGGTCAGTCTACTCAAATCCATGTATTCCTTCCGTGAGAGAGAGGTGTATACCAAGCAGGTCCTAATGCCACGCTTCACCCCCAGCCTTAGCTAGCCCAGATCATGGTCAGGGCGGAGAAACAGAGGAAAAGGGATTGCTCATGACCATGTCCCATTGGAGAGCTCTCTCTCTCTCTCTGTCTCTCTCTCGCTCGCTGGCACACATGCCCTTTGGCGCTTGGAAAAATAAATGAAGGAGAATGCTTGAAAGAATTCTGATGTTTATTATAGAGCATATATTGAAGGGCACGTTTGGAGCTAAGAGGCAGTATCTGACACACGTATATGTATATACATGCATGCTTATGTGTACACATGCGTACATACGTGAATCTGTGTGGATATTGCAGGAATCGTGGGTTTACACCGGTACTTACAGTTCCTCCGCACCCCTATGCTTTTTCCCATTTCATATCTGTAGTTTCTTCTTCCACATACTTTGCTCAATCCCATAATACATGTAAACTAATTTCAGAATTGCTTCATCCATACTAATCCAAAAAAATAAACCTACTAGAAAGATGTTACAGACTGAATATATTTGTGTTCTTCTAAAATTCCTATGTTGAAGCCCAACCCCCCGATGTGACGGTATTTGGAGATGGGTGTTTGGGATGTGATGGGATTAGAGGAGGTCCCGAGGGTGGCTCATCGTGGTGAGATGAGTGCCCCTACAGGAAGATTTTCCAGAGACTTGCACCAAGACGAGCTCCGTGAGCATACAGTGAGATGGCCACCACCAGTGAACCTGCACAGGCCTCAGAAAGAGACGAGGTTTGCCAACACCTTGATCTCAGGTGCCCAGCCTCCAGGACCGTACAGAAATCCATTTCTGTTCAGTCCTCCAGTCTGCGGTATCTTGTCAAGGCACCCTGGCAGACTAAGGCAGAGCAGCCCAGAGTCTGTTTGCAGTCCGTCTTCCCCTCTCCCTCCCACCTTCCCAAGTAGGCTTATGTAGTCAAGGACCAATCTCCGCAAGTTGGATCAAGTCCCTTCTACTCCCCTGTAGGGTGTGCTGTGGTCTCAGTGTTTCCCCCGGTTCATGGTGACACTTAATGGCCAGTGTGACAGTATCGAGAGGTGGGTCCTTTAAGAGGTGATTAAATCCTGAGGGCGGACCCTTAAGGATGAGATTAGGACCATCTGGAAGTTTGTTCTCTTCTCTACTCCTGCCGTCCAGCACACCTAGTGGTGCCAGTCTGTGTGACACAGGTCTTCAGCAGACACTGGTCCTGCCGGTACCTTGATCTGGGACTTCCCAGCCTCCGAGACTGAGAAAAGAAGTTTCTGTTTGCTATAAATTAGTCTCAGGTTCCCAGCCTCCGAGACTGAGAAAAGAAGTTTGTTTACTATAAATTAGTCTCAGTTATTTTGTTGTAGCAGAACAAAGGAACTAAAGCAGTATGGGTAAGTAATTCGTTAGTGTGATTTGTTTTTGAATTTGTCTTCCTCTTTCCATTCTTGTTGATTTTATGTTTTGAATATGTAGAATATGACATACATTCAGAAGTCAAAAACTTGTTAGAAAAGTTAGATTCCCTCATCTCTCACTTCATCTACCCACCCCCCTTCTAGATACCAACTCAGTGTTTTCCAATTTCTTTTTCCTGTTACTTGCTGTATAAACAAGCAGTGGCCAGGATATTATATATCCTCTTTTTGTACCTTGCTTTTTTACTTACTATCTGGAATCCACTCCATGCTACTTCATGTAAATCTTTCTCATCTCTTTTTTTAAGTGTATTTATTTCTGTCATGAGCAACAGAGGGATGCCAGCGAGGCAGACAGAGTGACAGTGCCTCCAACAGGTTCTTGGTGTGGAGACCTCGGCCTCCGCCTGCACCAGCCTGGCTCGTGGACACACACGCACCTAGCGTGCCCAGGGAGGTCTCACCTGAGCCCTCCCGCCCAGTCAGCTCCTGCCCTGCGCCCCCTTCTGGCCTTTCTCAGCCCCGTCTGCAGTGCCTGGTGCCCTGCTGTGTAGGCGTCCCAGAGTTTATTCATCCCGCCTCTCAGTTCCAGCCTTCAGGGATTTCCTGAATTTTGTTTTGTAAAAATAATTGCAAATCGCTGCACTGAAGTGTGAAGGGACCTGTGGCTTCGTTGGATATCGCGGCCTCCCTTCCATCTCCACAGACCCCTGCGTCCCACCAGCGCCGTGTGACGCCTTCTCTTCCGCAGCTTCAGCAGCTTCAGCAGGGCACTTTACCGGGTTTCACGTTTTTGCCGGTCTGGGAGATGAGAAATGGCACCTCAGTCTAGTTTAGTTTGGATATCTCTCATTATGAGATAAAGTTCAATATCTTTTTAAATATTTAAGGGCCATTTTTTATACTTTATAAGTTATCTAATCACATCTTTTATCCATTTTTCTGTAAAATTGCTGATCACTTTACTTTCTTTAGATTTTGAAAGTTCTTTGTTTATTGGGGTTTACCTGTAATACAATTTATAAATATCTTCTCCCAGTTTGTTATGGGGTTGTCGGAAAGTCACGACACAATTTTGCATGGAAAAATATGTCATGACTTTCCTGACGATCTGATTGTTTTTTTTGAAGAGGTTTTTGCTATAGGGTGTGTGCACTTGCTGGAAAGACAGAAAGTGAGAAATCATCCCCCAGGGGGGAATGGCTACACCACAGTCCCTTCTCCTCCATTCCCCTCTTGGCGCCTTGGGCATGCACGCACATCCATCTGGTGTGAGTTTAAGCCCCTGGTATGGGACTCGAACAGCAGTCAGCTATGTGGAAGTCCAGCAATGTAACCATTACGCCATCTGCTGCTCTCTTTTTCTTTTTTTTCCTGAAGACCTGATATTTAACTTTTGACTGCTTTTTGTATTTTTTCCCATGTAAAAGGTATTTTTTTTCTCTCCATTTTTATTTAGTCAAATTTATCAGTATTTTTATTACTGCTAGATTGCGAGTCAGAGTTAGAAGGGTATTTTTTCCTACACATAGGCTAGAGAAGAATTCACCCATACCTTCTTTTAGTTAAAGGTAAGATTTATAAACATATACTATTAGTGTCAGAATACTGTTGGTTGGAAAATCAACATATACTTTGTATTGTTAAGGAACCTTTCATCCCTGCCTTCCTGACAGTAGAACAGATAGTAAGTACTCTTAGACCTGCCAGTCTGTTTTTAAGTCTCTTCCACAAATGGATAAACTAAAGAAAGAGTTTACTATTTAGATAGTTACAATTTCATTGAGGGACTGAATTGGAGATAGAAGTCATTTTCTTTAACTCTTGGATTTCCTGTTCTATTTTGAGTTTGTCCTAAGACCAAGTAGAACTCTCTTTTTGAGATCACAGGTACACACTACCATGCTTTGCCACTGGGTTGGAAGGAGAATCCAACCCAGGCCTCCCGTGTGGCTCTGGCCTGCAGAGAACAGTGTCCTAGCAGTGCTGCCACACCTGGGCTTTGGAAGAAATTCTGTGTTCACTCCCCTAAGAAGTTCTTTCTGGGTATTTTGATCTTAAGAATATTGGTCAGATAAGTTGATTGATAGTGCATTTACTTGACATTTTATTTCCATTTGATTGTAAACTTTGTGGGAGTGATGCATGACTTTGACACCTTTAAATAAAGTAGTGTATTTTGTCTTGGAGTCACTTAGTTCTAAAGGGCAAGTCGGTTCTAGAGCGAGTGACATTGAGGAAGGCCTTGCTGTTTCGGGTCTGTGTTACTAATACAGACCAGGAAGTCGACTTCGCCCAGCAGCCTAAATTGTACCCTTCCATAAATATGGCATACATTCCGTCTTAGTTCGCCCCACCCCACTGTGTTCTGCAGCTTTGCTTGTATAATGAGATTTCCTTCTTGTCTGAAGATAGAGAATTTAATTATTAAAAAGAAAATCCATTCTCAGCTGGTATGACATTTCCTAGGAACGGCTGGCCCTGTTGTTGAGCAGCTATCATATTATGTGGAAAAAAAGAGCCAATTAAATTTTCAAAGATGTGACCCAGAGCCAGATGTTCTTTTGAGGTAGCTCACATTTCTTTTGTGTGGATCAAAAGTACAAAACAATTCGTGTTGCCGCACGGCAGTCCATGGGTATCACACACTTAGCTTAATCTGGAAGGAAATGCCCGGACTTCCATGTAGTCCAAAATTCATTTAAGTTGCATGGATTTATAGTAAGTACTATAAATGGGAGGTGTCTTTTCTAGACTAGATTTATGGCTGGAAAATCAACTTTTCATATTCCGGCCCAGTTAGGATGAATTGTGGTGATTGTCATACCATTTTTAGCATTTTTAAAAATAAAAATATGTTTGTATTTTTATTTTGACCTTGAGTTTTCATTTAACTCATTTGAAAAAACATTAAGCATCTATGTGTTACTACCACGCTAAATGCCATGGTTATGGGGTACGTGAGATAAACCCAGATCTTACTAATTATGATGGATTTGGTCACAACCACAGACAGGCTACTCAGATTGGCTCCCGTGGTCAGGTCTGAGTCACAGGCTGTACCAGTGGGACCAGGGTCTCACCATCTTTCTGCTTCTGGCTGTTGGCTTTAGTCTCAGGTGCGCTCTTTCGGCGTGGTTGCTCTTGGCAACCTCAGCTGATGGTCTCCTGCTCCAGTGCAGAAGGAGACTGTGGTTCCCCCAGTGAAAGCATGGGGCCGACTGTTATGTGGAATTAATCGTGTGCCTAAACCTAAGCCAGTCCCTGTGCTCCTGGAGAGGCGGTGCTCTGCCTGGCCAGGCCTGAGCTATGGGTACCCTCCAGCATGGGGTGGGCTGGAGTCGCCCCTCTTCAGGCATGTAGACTGAGGCTCTGAACCCACAACCAGATGGAGGAGTGGGTGAGAGAAATGGCCATTGGTGTCCTCGTGCAGCCCGCAGCCCGGTGGAGGAAGGCAGAGTTAGGCAGTAGCTGTGACAGACGGCAGTGATCTGTCTGTGACAGAGGAAATGCGGGCTGCTTGGGAGCACCTGAGTACAAAGCAGCCCTTCAGGTAGAACGAGCACCACCAATCAGAACTGAACGCTTACAGTCTAGGTTTGAAGGAGACGTACTCTGGTGCACGGAGCAGCGCAAGTCAGCTGATTTCAGACATTCCCCCAACACTCGTCCACGTGCATGCCTCAGGCGGTGGCTCCTGCCGGCTCTGTGTGAGCCAGGTCTGTGGTAGCCAGACCCTGGCTGAGGTGTGAGCTGCTCCAGGACTGGCCAGTAGCCATTTTGACCCGGTGGGTGTGCCCTGGGGACTTAAGTGCCATGTGTTTATGTACAACAGGCTGGTTTACTGCCTGTGACTGCCTCTGCCATGAGATGTTGCACCTTTGCCGGAGAATGGGGGCTCGTGGATTGCCAGGGACTCTGGGGCACAGTTAGGACAGGTGGGACTGGATGTCACACTGGTCACAGCACATTTCCTGACCTTCCAAGTGCTGTGGTTATGGGGGGAACAAGGCCTTGAGGTTGGGCTTGCGTGAGCATGAGTCCTCTTGGCTCTGGGAGATCACCTCGCCTGGTCTGCAGAATGCCCCCGTGTGCGTCCCTGATGGCTGCCCCTCAGCCCTCCTCAGTAGGCAGATATCCTCCCTGCTTGCGGTGAGGCTGAGTCCAGAAAGGGGTGTGCAGCTCAGGGCACTTACCCGAGTTTCTAAGTGTGCGTGGTCGAGGAGCTCCTGCCGCTGAGAGATGAACCGTGCCAAATGCAGACATAAGGCACACCCGGAGAGCTGCAGCTTCATACCCTTCATGATCTAGCAATAAGGAGGATGCATTTTGAGGGGAAAGAAGTTCATCAGAATTGTTCTTTAACTAATTAACCTTTAAAGGAAACAGACCTTTAACAGCAGACATTCAGATTATGGGGCCAACTCCTGCCTGTTGATGGCCGTTGTATTTACTGAATTCAGTCCCCATGGATTTAGTTTAAAGTTTGTCCCTGAGTATACCTAAGTGAGTGGCACTCCCTCCTGCCTGCTACCCGTGGTTGCACCTTGCCACGTGTATCCATGCGAGGGTGCACACACACACACACAGACACACAGTAAGGTGGAGACATCTTTGCAGAAGAGACAGTGGTTAGTATACCTGGGTTCTGCTATCCATCCTCGCTGCCCTCCCACCTGGAGTTCCTGCCACGGAACGTGCCACCTCTCCCTGTCACCCCATAAGGAGGAGTGAGGCTCAGTCCTGCCTGTCCATCTGGACCCGATGACCCAGAGAGCCCCGTAGCATCAGCATCTGCTTGTTGTTCCTGTCCTGACCTTTCTGTTTGTGTCACTCAAGGCCAGCTGTTGCTTTTAGGGCCTTGAGCACGTCTCACTTCTCTGGTTTATGAGCTCTTCGAGGTGGAGCCTTTGAGGAACTGCTGAGCTGCTGGAAATGGCACAGATGAAGCACAACAGAAGAGTTAGGAATTTTAAGACTCTATTTTTAAAAATGCTCAAGAACCTGCTACACTTTATAAAGATTAGTTTACATAAGCTTGTAGTATCTATCACTATGAGTCACATCTCCACTCTTGTTCATTTGTACACACTTTAGATCTGAATCCTGAAAAGTAATGTTTTGTTTATATAGTCTGAGTTGTCTGTAAAAGGAAAAATATTTTCATGTGCTGATCCATTCAGGGACATAGCATAGCCATCCCGGTAGCTTAAGCATGTAAGGTTCTTAGGATAATGAAACAATTAATATGTTATACACCTTTTAGATTCAGTACTTCAAGTGAAAATACAAGACTATATGCTTAGGTGTCCATATCTACTGACCTTTTGAAAGGCAGGTTAAAGATGCCTTTCAAAAAGAATAAAGAATATAGGATTAGGAGACAGACCCTGAGTCAGCTCTCAGCTCTGTCACCTACTAGCCGTGTGCTCTGCAGTGTGTTCCCTAGCTGTAAAGCTGGTCTGTCGTCAGATCATCCAGGGCTGTTGCGAGGATTAACGAGGAGAGTACGTTTTGTACGTAAGTGCTGGTACCATGTCTGACTCCAAGAGGGTGCTCAGTAAACAGTAGCTACTAGGCTTCCTATACTGAGCAATGAGATTTAAATAAGCAAATCTATATTATATATGTAGCTTTTATTAATTTGGGAATATGTCTTTAGAATGATCAGCACAGCGGTTGGACACGTCAATACACCTAACTATACGTCTGCCACAGGCTTCCTCCTTCTGGCACTGCCTCCACCGGGACCAGCTCCAGGGTCGTGGGGAGACAATTTCCCCACCACAGCAGGGGCAGTGGTGCAGCCCCTGGGGGTTCTGGGATTGGCAGAACCCTGAGCTCACAGACAGCGGCCTCCGGGCGGGTAGGAGTTGCTGCACTTGGAGCTGTGAGTGCATGAGTTTGGGCTTTGGGCTCTGCGTGCGCAGGTGAGGTTTGTTCCGGTTCCTCTCACGGAGTCAGCTACACTGCAGCTCAGGTTCTGGTTCAGACTGAGTCTGAGACAGGGTTGTCATTTAAATTCTACAAACTTAACTCATCATTGGTATGAGTTTTCTTTTCCGTGTTTCTGACCAAGCCAAGCACAGCTCAGGTTCGTGCAGAGAAGGGGGATGGCGAGTGTTAGAGTGTTAATGGACTGAAAGCTAAAAGGTACCCACATTCGCATGTCGGAATCGCATGTCGGAATCCTGCCCTGCAGTGACTGCATCGGGGTGGAGAATCAATGTGTGTGGTTTATAAACTGCCCTTCACTGGCTTTTATTTTTATTTTTATCTGTTGGGACAAATAGTTTGTCCAAAAATGAAAATACTAATCAAATTAAATTAATGAGTCGTTCCTATCACTTTTGTTTTGCTTATCAAATGTAAAAGGGATCTTTAATTTCATACTTGGACTTCTTTTGTACTGAAAGATTTCATATTTCGGGCCCTAAAGATTCCAGTAGACGGAGTATATAACGTATTTTCTTTTCTTTTCTTTTCTTTTTTTAAAGGATTTTGTTGTAGAGCATGTGGGCTCACTAGAGAGAGACAGAGAAGTGGGGGAATAAGCAGTCACCTTCCAGGAGGGGGATAGCCATGCTATGATCCCTTCTCCACCATTCTCCTCTGGGGATTTTGGGCACGCACACACACGTGACTGGCATGATTTTCAAGCTGCTGGGTCTGGGACTCAAACTGTAGTCAGCTGTGTGCCCTAACCACCAATCTGCCTGCTGGTGGTTTAAGGCTGGTTGGTTTACACATCATGCTTTTGCTGAGAAGAAACCTCTCCAACCACCCCTTCTGTCTTCTCTTCCCTCCTTAAGGCTTCTGTTCCCTCCTTTTCCTCATAATTCTCTGATCTGCTGCTTGTTAATTTGGCGTTCAATTTCAAGTCTAATGTGTGTGTACATATTTTTTTCAAAATTTGCATGTAATATATAAACTGCAGCAAAAATATAAAATTTCTTTCTTATGTCAGGTAGATTTTTTTCCCCCTCTCTGGCAAGTAACTTTTGTTGCACCTTTTTCTGAAATAAGCTGCTATAATAAAATTTCACTTATGTGACTGTTGGTGAATTGGAAATCCTTATTTGCCTGCACTGCAGGGGTAATTGATGTGAATAATCTGATCCCAGGAGCATTATGATATTCCAGAGCATCTTCTGAATCATTAAAGAAAGATTATCTTAAGCATAGTTTTTTAGTTCAGTGCCCTTTATTGCATTATAATTAATTGAAAAGTAGAAATCTGCATATTTCATGTTAATGAGAAATCTCTCATTTGGAAGTAGCACATGGCCCAGTCACATGTGTACATAAAATTGGAAGTCCCTTCTGACCGTTGTCCTGCTGATCATGGTCTGAGCCACCATCCTCCCTGGCTTGGGTTGGTACACTCAGCTGATGGGTCACCAGCTTCTCTTCTGGACTTTTCCTTTAGTTCTCACAGTGACCAGAATGGGGTTTTTCAAGCACCCAGAGGACCCCGACCCTCTGTCTCGGTCAGCTCTCTGCTGCCCTCTTGGCTCTTTATTCTGGCCACCAGGCCCCTCCCAGTTGTCTCTGCCTGTAACCTCATCTGTCCTTCTGTTGGGCGTGTCCTCCTGCCTCCTGACCCTCTTCCTGACGTAGGCCAGGCTTGCTTCTGCCTCGGGGCCTTGGCCCTTAGTGCCAGCTGTCTCCCTGCCAGGTTGGCACCTTCTTCTCACTTAGATGCCACTTATTTAAGGTGACTTCCTCAGAGAGGCCTTCCCTGACTGCAGGTCCCCAGTTAACCCTTCGCCAGTTTTCTTGCCCGTCGTCACTAGGTTTTGTTTTCTTCCCAAAATAACATTTGGGGGGAGCCAGCAGTTAGCATAATGGCCATGTCACTGGACTCCCACATAGTTGACCACGGTTCGCGTCCCGGACCCGGTGGCTTAAAACTCACGCCGGGTGCGTGTGCGTGCTTGCCCAAGATCCCGAGAGGAGAATGGAGGAGAAGGGATTGCGGCGTGATCATACCCCTGGGGGGTGATTTCTTGCTTTCTGTCTCTATGTCTCTGTCTGTCTGGCGAGCGCACGTGCCCTATAGTGAAAACGTCTCCAAAAAAAAAAAATTTGGATTATATTACTTTTATGATTAAGACTCCATAGGGTTTTCTAAAATGTTTACCTTAGCAAATGTTGGCACTCCTACCTAGATTGTTTTTCTTGATCGTGTTCTGTCATTTGAGCCTTATGTAACATATAAAATATTTTTAAAATCCATTCCTTTGTTGGGATTCTGTTAATATATTTTTAGCAACTGGTCACTTCCACCACATGAATCTAAATAAGTAAATTCAGCTGCTGGCCCTGCGTTATTGTGCTGTGCTTGGGTTTCCATCCGTGTCTGTGTATACTCACAGAGCCCAGATGGGCATGAGCTTGTTCATTGATACTTTGCAGTCGTATTTCGTGTACAGATGGGCCCAGGTTGTGCAGCACCGAGCCACACATGCTCACACTTACGCAGACACCCTGGTGACAGCCAGAGTGATGTGAGGCTCGCACGTGTGACTGCACCTCCGCCTGGGCGGGACTGCCTGCTGTCTGACTCCTGCTCCGCGCCGTGACACAGACACGCTTGCTACTCTCGCACCGTGTGCGTTGTGCTCCAGGTCTCTCTCTCTCTTATGTTAGGGAGACACAGAGAGAGAACCCTTGACAGTATCTCATCACGTCATGATCCTCTTCCCCCGGCCTTTCAGCTCCTTGGGATCTTGGGTGCCTGCGTGTTTTCAGGCTGACTGAGGATCCAAACCCTTGGTGGCCATGGAGCTTCCAGCATTTCAGTACGGTGTTCTGTGGGCTGCCCCAGCTGGGCTGGGCCTGGAGGTCTCTAATCTGCTTTTGCTGACTTTGCTGAGGCTGAGCAAGACCTAGAGAGTGCTGGCTCATGAACCGAGGGCTTCACAGCACCTGTTTGTGCAGACTGGCTAAGCGTGAGTCTGGGAGTTAAGTCAAAGCTGGACTGCTCATTACTGTGGACAGTTGTATAAATTGCGTCCTTAAAACAGGAAGACATGCTGGAGGCATTTTCTGGGAAGAATTCTTGGAATATGTGTTCCCTTTTATAACTATGATAACAGTATCTATGGATGTCATGAACTTAGCCACCCTGGGTAACTCGATTATACTGATAAAGCTGCTGAATGGGTCAGCTCTAATGATTAAGTAACATCTTTCACATTGCTGTGCCACGATTAACTTAAACATTTGCTTATTAGGAGCATCTAAAAATATTTTCAAGTTTCCTTAGAGTAAATAATATATGTGAATTTGGGGGGTATTTTGGGAGGCTATAGTCTCAAAAGCAAGATGAATAGGATTAACAATTCAAATAAATTTTTTGGTTGTGTATTTCTTGATTTCCTTTGGAAGGATTGGCAAAACCATGAGCACTAGGTTTTTTTTTTTTTTTTTTTTTTAGATTTCTGAGGCCAGCCAGTGGGGTGGTGGTTAAAGCAGCCAGATCCCACATGGCTTTGTGCTTTAAGTCACAGACCTGTAAGCTTGAGCGTGCATCTGTACATGACCAAAATCTGAAAAGGAGAAATGGAGGAGAAGGGATTGTGGCATGACCATCCCCATGGAAGTTTCTCTCTCTCTAGTGAATGTCTGTACTCTCTAGCAAAAAAAAAAAAAATAAAAGTTTCTGGAGTCTGGAAATTTTAGATCTTAATGGAATCTTAATTTTTCATTGTTAAGCAGTGTATAAGGTAGTATATCATGGCTTTAGTTTTTTATTTATTAAGTTGGAATTTTAAAATATCAATTTGGGGACCAGCAGTTAGTATAATGGCTATGTTGCAGGACTCCCACGTAGTCCCATGGTTCGTGTCCCAGACCCAGTGGCTTAAAACACATGCCAGGCACCTGTGCATGCATGCCCAAGATCCCGAGAGGAGAATGGAGGAGAAGGGATTGCAGCGTGGCCATCCCCCTTAGGGGGGTGATTTCTCGCTTTCTGTCTCTCTGTCTCTCTCGGTCTGTCTGGCAAGTACATGCACCCTATAGCAAAAAAAAAAAAGAGAGAGAGAGAGGAAAAAAATACCAATTTGTCATCTTTATGGATTGATACTGAGTCTTTAACTTTTAGGAGGATAACAAATTTTCATATGTTGTATTTATCATGTTCACCCTATCCATAAAGATATTGGAATTTTTAATATTAAAAAAATTCACCTACTTTAACACACTTTCCATATCTTAAGCATCACATTAATCTGTATTTTATAGTTAAAACAAGTACCTAAACCTGTTTGTTTAAAATTTTATCATGATTTAAATTATAAAAGAAAGGCAAATAGGCAAATAAGAATCTTTCTTTTCAAAATATTCTTTGGAATTTGTGTCTACTTAATTTTTCTGATACATTTTACCATCATTTTTTATTTTTGATAGATAGGATTACAGAGGGTAGATGCTAGTGGATGAAGAAAAACTTCAGGCCCAAAGTAAGGGGAACTAGCTAAAAATCCCCCACAGGGTTGGAAACTGCTCCGTGCCTCAGTGCCCCCGCCTGCGTCCCAGCCCCCTGCTCCGGCATTGCCACTGCCTCTCTGCATCCTGGCCCCGTGTGGAGTCCTCAGTGCTACCACAAGCCTGTGTGTTCACTGCGCATGGGTCTCAACTGTTGTCTTTGGTATTCAGATAGAATCCTCAGATTTCTCTCCATCTGTCTTCCTTTATTTGCCATTAGGGTCTTATAATTTTTAAAAACTAGATTGCTTATAGCCTGCTTTAAGTTAATTCTCCCAGTTTAGTCTCGTTGCACATGTGATTGCTTTACTGTCTCATGTCCAAGTCTGGTAGCTGTGTGTACACCTTCCTGAAGTTTCGAAACCGTAGACCAACACACACGTTCAATGTGCACATGTGTGTGTGTTCTCTGTGAATTGAGAGCAGCGTGCATAATGTACTTGGCAGTGTGTTCCTTTTTCGGCACTACCTGGCAATACCTGCTTCCAGCCGCAGGTTTATAGCTGCTTTAATTAGTTCAGGTGTTCTTTATTGAGAGCCATTTGTGGAGAGACAGACCAGTCTTAAAATACCGCACTGCCTGTGGTCACCATGTTCAAATACAGTAGTGCTTGTATCTTCTGTGTTGAAATTTTAGGTCCCTGTGAGTGCTGGAGATTAAACAAAGTGAATGCTCTAATATAATAATCCTCTAAATAAAGCCTTTGACTTTACTGGTGTAAGTAGCAGTACACTGAGATTCTCCCAAGGGTCTTATGCTGTGTGGGCCCCGAGGTGGCCGCAGCACTGCTGGAGCCTTGGCTGCGGTCTCCAGGATGCACTGCTGCTGGCCCGGGGACGCCCGTACTCAGAAGGCACGGGTCGGGTCTCCCGGTCTCCCTTACTGTGCTGGCTACCAAACCACCGCGGAGGCGTGCTGGGTGGAGTGGCACGGACGATTTAAGGAAGGCACTGTACAGCACCACACAGATGTGGGTTGTTTTAAATGTCGCTACTCCTCCAGAGCCTTCCAGCCCTTCTCAAGCCACCCACAGATCTGTTTTTCGGAATCTTCTCTGCAGAACCATGTGGGTGCAGGTCTGGGAAGGGAGAGTGCACTTGGACCTGAGACCCTTGATACTTTCTAAAATTAAAGACTTCGTTAAATTAAGGTCATTATATAGCTCCACAAAGTATTCTTAGAGGTAAAAGCGATTCTATGTATAAATTTTAAAGGTACTTTGTGAATATTGTGCTCAGGAAAGCCTGCCCTCACCACATGAGGTATCCCAGTTATTTATTTAAACAAACTGACGAGTCCTCCAGGTGTACACGCACAGCCCTGTACTTCATTGAATCGGTCCGTTTGGGGAAAACGCAGGACTTCGTCTCTGTGGAGCGATGCCATGTTTGGGCCAGTTAGCGCCTGTTTTGCAGAGAGAACTTCAGGGTGAAGCATTTCTCAGTGGTATGGTGGGTAGCAAGAGGTGACAAACGGCTGTGTCAGCTGTGCAGGAGAGCAGGTGTCCTGTGTGGGCCAGTTCATCTCACATCTGCTGGCGCTGGGAGGGCCTGTGAGAGGTGCTGTGGCCCTCAGTAGGCTCCTTACTCCAGGGCGGAAGACACGATTGTTTGCAGAGCAGTGAGGCACAGGTCAGACAGTGCCAGAGTAAGAGTCCGATGAGAGCGCTGTGACCACTTAGAACCAAGTGCTCATTTTGATTATGTCAGAGAAGCATTTTCTAAAGCATTATCATTGCAGTGGGGTCTTGATAGGTGATGAAGTTCCCTCACTGCAGAATGGGAGACTGGCAAGCAGGGAGAGAGACACCCGAGAGAGAGACAGAGAAAGAAGAAGTGAGAAATCACCCCGGGGGGATGACCTCACCACAGTCCCTTCTCCTCCACTCTCTTGGGATTTTGGGCACACACGCTCAGCATGACTTTCAGAGCACGAGGTCTGGGACTTGAACCATGGAGTCAGCTGTGTGGGATTCAGCGCCTTAACCTCCATACTGTCTGCTGGCCCTGCCTCTATACAGTTTTAACTTCCAAAAATAAGGTGAGACTAAAGTAACCATAAATACACAAATTCCAGGAAAGGCATCTGTGAGTCTGCCGCGTAGATACCATGAGCAAAGCTTATTCTCTGGAGTTGAAAATGTCGTGGACAAGAAGTTGTCGTTAAGACTACATGGTGGTGCGAGCCCAGCAGGTGGTGTGGTGGTTAAGGCACTAGACATTCCCACTTGGCCAGTCGTGGTTTGAGTCTTGAACCAGGTGGGTGGCTTTCTCACTTTCTCTCCCTCCCTCCCTCTCTCTTTCTCTCGTCAAATTAATGAATAAATACAATTAAATAAATAATCTTAAAAAAATAACTAAGTGGTGGCAGACGTGTTCAAGGAATCCTGCAAGGATTTGATCTCGTATGATCTGGCGATAGGTGAATGTGTGGAAATGGCAGCTCGTGGGCCACAGGATATAGGAAAGCTGGTAACGTGGGGACGTAGCATCTTCCTGTTAGAGGCCTTGGAACGAGTGTCAGTGATGACCATTCAGCAGAGACACCGTGTTCTCTCTGTGAAGGGCCTGTTTCCCTGTGATGTAAAAATTAGATCATGTTCATTTTCATAATAGACCTTTTGTTCAACTAAAAAAAGAGGCCAGCAGGTGGCATGGAGGCTAAGGGATCTGGATCCCACTTGGCTGACGTTACGGTTCGGAGCCCCAGACTTGAAAACCATGCTGAGCACATGCATGTGCATGAGTGTCCAAAAGTCCCAAGGGCAAATTGGTGACAAGATTGTGGCATGGCCATCCCTCTGGGTTTGATTTTTCACTTTCCTCTCCCTTTGTCTCTCTCCAGAGAGTACATGTGCCCTATAGCAAACTAAAACCAACCAACCAACTAGAAATCACAGTCCAGGTTCCACGGCAATGCATGTGCCCGCCAGCTAACAGGCAGTGCCACGCCCAGCCTCAGTGCGTGTTCCCATCAGCCGATAGGCAGTGCCACGCCCACCGTCAGCTCAGCTTTGCTCCTCATAGCGCTCTACACTCTTGGCACCTGTCCGTCATGGCGTGCTGGCCAGGATCCAGGGCCTCCATTGGAAACCTCAGGAACTGAGATGCCTTCCACTCTTTTCCCTCTGGGTTGGCGGTCTCTAAGGACACCGTCTATTGGAGACCATGTATTATTATGTATCACTTATTTTATGGATTAGTATTCAAACTGATACTTTTTTTTTTTGGAGAGGTTTTTGCTATAGGGCGGGTGTGCTTGCCAGAGAGACGGAGAAACAGAAAGCGAGAAATCGTCCCCCAGGGGGAATGGCCACACTGCAATCCCTTCTCCTCCATTCTCCTCTCGGGATCTTGGGCACGCACGTACCTGCGCCCGATGTGAGTTTAAGCCACTGGATCCAGGACTCGAACCACAGTCGACTATGTGGGAGTCCAGCGACATAGCCATTACGCTAACTGCTGGTCCCTAAATTGATTTTTCTGAGTGATATAGAAAATTGAGTAAACAAAAATGTTGGCATATAGTGGCAGCAAAATGTATGTGCTGTTTATGAAGATTGGGGTTCTTTTACAAATGAATGGTAGCAGTAAGCAGAAAATGGGGTAACAAGGGAAGAAAGCGATTCATCCATTTACTAGCAGGTGTTTGTTGCTCAGGTATTTACTTAAGATTGGGAGGGATGGAATGTTGTAAGATTATAAATAGGAAGTCAGCCTGGCCTGGCTATCCGTTGCCGCTAGTGGAACTCCACTGGAAGCCGTTCCAGCAGGGTAGGTCGGCCATGTGTAGTTTTCCGTTGTCTCGCTGTTGTTTGCCCTCCTTTCCTTGCCTTCTTTTATGTTAAGCAAATTTTTGTTCATATATCCTTTTTTGTTTTCTTCGCTTCAAGATTATTACAAATATTTTAAAAATACTTTATTGTATTTAGTGATTGCTCTAATGATTATATAATAACACTCATCTTGAATTTATCACAGTATACTTAATATTTAATTACTTCTAGTAAAATTTAAGAACCTTGCAGCAGTATAGTTCCATTTGCCTTCTGCTCCTAGTTCTGTTTTTTCTCTTTTAATTTTGCTATAGGGTGCGGTCACTCACTGGAGAGAGGCAGAGGGGGCGGGGAGTGAGAAATCACCTCCAAGGGGCATTGGCCACAGTGCAGTTTCTTCTCCATTCTCCTCTCGAGATTTAGGGCGTTCATGCACATGGTCCCGGGGTGTTTTTCAGGCTCCTGGGTCTAGTGCTCTAACCGTGTGGTCGACCATGTGGGATCCAGCCACCCTAACTAGCATACCAGCAGTGGCCCCTCTGCTCCCATGTCTTCCTGTTCCTGGAGTGGGACTGGGGCTGTTGGGAGGTACTGAGCAGAGGAGCACCAGGAGCAGCTGCTGCTATTAACACTACGTCCAGATCCCGTTTATCTGCATAGAGTCGCGTTTCATTTCGTTTTTAAAAAGTTGAAAAATTCTGAGTAGTGCATTTTTTTAAATAAAAATATATTTCTTCGTACAGTTGAGAGAATGAGCATCCTTAGAAGAGAACCTCAAAAGCCCTTTAATCAGCATGCCAGATTGTCTGGCTTTTCATGAGTTTTTTCCTTAATTAGTAGCTGAATCAAAAGTGAACCCCAGCTTACAGTGTGTTGCTCATTTAGGCTTTTAAATATTTTCCTCTTTGAAAGATACAAGCCATTTATTTTCTTTTTAAAATTAATACATCATTTCCTCATAATGATATGAAAGACCTGATCTATATAGGAATGTATGGAATAAAATCTTCAGTTTTTCTTCTGGAGGGGAACATGTCACATATAGTATCTGGGTCTCTGTCACCACTTCCGTGGTCATTGCATCTTTTTATTTTTAACGGAGAATGTATACTTCTCCAAATTATTAGGTTATTGGGAAAGTCACAGCGTATTTTTCTATGCAAACATGAGTCATGATTTTCCCAACAACCCGACATATCAACTTTCTCCTGATCTTAGAGGCTGACTTTTTTGTGGACAAGTCTGACTGCCTTAACTGTTTATCCTTACAGCTTAGATTATAACATCATAATGGAAGAATGTTGGTGCCTTGTCAATTTTGCCTCAGAGTATAAACTCCTCAGCTTTGAACATTTCTTAAGTAGCTGGAAGACTGGTTTGCGATTACACTATTGGATTCTACACAGAAAGACTCAGGCATCACTGAAGTCACCCTGTTGCATAACTGCTCTGTGTCTGAAAATAGCCGGTGAGCAGCAGCAGCTCCTGCCCAGGCAGACGGGCCCACACCCTTGGGGTTGTTTGTACCGACTTCGACCGCAAACTGTCTTCCAGGGTGCCCTGCAAAGTGGTCCTTTATAGAAAGCACCAGGCTCGTTCCAGGGGAGTCTGATCCTGTTGTAGTTCCTGACAGCATAACAGGCAGCCTATGCTTGGTATTTGTCCAGGTTTAACTCGCCTACATCGAGGGATTTTCTTAAGTGTGTTGATACTTCTCTGAGGTCTTGGTGCCTGGGGTTGTGGATCATCCGTATTGGCACTTACCTCATACATACACATGGTGCACCGTGTGGTGACTCTGACTTGAAACTCCATGCGAAGGCACAGTCTCTGTATTAGTCAGGAAGCGTCCAGCTGCATGCTGCTTCACATTAATTCTCCTTTCATCGCCTGCTCTGTCACGGGAAAAACAACGGGACCGCCTCTTGCTGGCTATGTGTACAAGGTTACAAATGATTTTCAAAGCCTAAAAATAGGCAGATAATTGCTCTGGGATCCAGATGTGGTTCGGAGATGACTTTATTGGGTAACGCTGCGGATTGCACAAAGCAGCTGGGATTTGGATACGAACATCTTTGAGACACCTACCTTTTATTCACCTAGGGTACCACCTTGATTTTACCCTCTCTTTTCTCTTTTTTCTTGCTACAGGGTGTATGTTATGTTCTTACCAGAGTCAGAGAGAGGAGAAGAAGAAGAACTCCCCATGGGGAATGGTCACACGAAAGTCCCTTCTCCAGCTGTCCCTCTTTTTGGGATTTTGGTCATGCACACACACACCTCCTATGTTTCTCAAGCCACCTGGTCCAGGACGTGAACTACGCGATGGGCCGTGTGGGATCTACTCCCTTAACCACCAGGCCACAGAGGTGGCCTAGTTTTGTTTTGTTTTGTTTGTTGTTTTGAAAGATTTTTGCTATAGGGCATGTACACTCACCAGAGAGAGAGGGAGAGAGAGAGAGAGAAAGAGACAGAGAGACTGAAAGCGACTGAAATCACCCCTGGGGGGATGGCCATGTTGCAATCCCTTTTCCTCCACTCTCCTCTCAGGATTTTGGGCACGTATGTACATGTGGCCAGCATGAGTTTTAAGCCACCGGGTCCAGGACTTGAACTGTAGTTGACTGTGTGGGAGTATAGCAGCATAACCATACCATACATAACATACACCATCTGTCGGCCCCCAGCCTAGATTTTTATCTGTTGTTGTTTCAGTGCCTGTTTCCCTCTGAGCTGAAGGTGTCATAGTCACATGTGCTTTGTTATTATTAAATTAGTACACACGGAATTGCTATTAGGTTATCTAAAAAGTTATGACGTGTTTTTCTATGCAAAAATGCACAATGACTTTCCTGACAACCCAGTATTTTTAGCATCTTACTTTCACAAATGCATATTAAGTTAGTGAAGTAATTAATGTCTTATTAAAAGAAAAATTCAGTTTTGTCTAGAGTTTCACAGACAGAAGTTCTCTTTATTTAGCTACAAATCAAAGACAATTTCGAGTTACTTATAAAAACATCACCTTTCCAAAATAGATGGGAAAAATCATTTTTTTGTAAATAGAGAGGAAATACCACAAAGAGCCAGATAATTTGGCCAAAGAAATGCATGGTAAGTGAAGTGACTAATAACTCATTTTCCCTAAATTTATTTCTTTCATGAATGTGAGTATCAAGTGAAAAAAAAAAACCACCCACAGCAGGGATGTGATGTCCCAATCCTTACCCCTGAGCCTTCCCTGCCAGCCGGGATCATGGGCATATGTGCCTGGTGCGTGGGGTGGACTAGGGAACCGAACCTATGATCTTCCACACGGATTGAGTGCTACCACCGTACCATCCAGCCAGCTCTAATAAATAGTTTCTGGGAATTATTTCTCATTAAAATTATTCTTTATTGTTATTCCTCATTGTATTCCAAGGAAGTTTTCTTTTTAACTTAGGAAGGAGAAATGAGAATTTGAATGTTGTGAAATATTTTGATAATTAGGAGCTGGTTAGCCTGTGGTTTTGTATCTAACTGGAGGTTAAAATACAAAACCGTAGGGCCAGCAGGTGACATAGTAGTTAAGGTGCCCGAATCCCACATGGCCAACTGCAGTTTGAGTCCCATCAGCTTGAAACACACACTGGACGTGTTTATGTGTGTGTGCCCAGAATCCTATGAGGAGACTAGAGAAGGGATTGCAACATGGCCATCCCCCTGGGGGCGATTTCTTACTTTCTCTCGATCTCTTCCTGTCTCTCCGGTGAGTGCACATGTGCTATAGCAAGAATCTCTCTTTAGGACCATCAGTTGGCATAATGGCTATGTTGCTGGACTCCCATGTAGTTGACCGTGGTTGGAGTCCCAGACCCGCTGGCTTAAATTCATGCTGGGCACGTGTGCGTGTATGCCCAAGATCCTGAGAGGAGAATGGAGGAGAAGGGATTGTGACGTGGCCATCCTCCCTGGGGGGGTGATTTCTCACTTTCTGTCTCTTTCTGGCGAGCGCACGGCCCTTTCTGTCTGTCTCTTTCTGGCGAGCGCACGGCTCTATAGCAACCTCTCAAAAAAAACCTCTCAAAACAAAAACAAAAAAACTCTCTCTTTTAAAAAGTAAAACTGAATGTTGAAGAAGCAGAGTGTTAGGTTAGAGAAAAGAATATTAAGTTGGGGGTCAACATAGGGCCTTTTTTCTCAGCCATCACTGGAGACCAGAGCAAGTCCTCTGTCCTCTCTCTGCTCCCTACATCTCTTCCGCTTTGGGCATTTTTTGGTGAAATATGCCCCCTGAGGGGTAATGCTTCTCTTCCTGTGTAGCAGTGTCTCTATTTCACCCTTGTTCTTCCTGGGTGCAGAATGCTGGCCGCGGGAACCCTCAGAACTCTGAGACCCCACCTCCTCTCCTGGGGCTCGCAGTGGCCACTGGGAGGTGTGTGACCAGTCTGCGGTTCCCCACTGCGTCCCGCGCTCACTCTGGCACGTTCAAGACCCGCTTTCACGTGTTGCCACCTGACAGCAGCAACAGCCTGTCTTGGAGGGGACTTGTTTGGTACAGTGTCTGCGTGGCACTTCCCGAGCCCCAGCAGCCATGTCTGTCTACCCGCCAGGTCATGCAACTTCTCTCCTCTGGGCTCCCGCCTTCCCCCCAACTGGCCTTGCCGTGGCAGAGACTCCCCACCTGTTGGCCTTTCAGTCTCTGACCACGTTGGCGCCTGGGGATCAGGATTTTGAGTAGGTTTTTGTTTTCTAGTCTACTTCTTGATTCATTGTATTCTTGATTTTGTTTCTAAAAAAGCCGTCTTTTGGTTTTGGTGATCTTTTGTATCTCTTTAGAAATTTGAACACATTTATGTCAAAGTTTTTAGTATGCTGTATTTTCATTCTCTCAGAAGTTCGTTCACTTATTTGTTGTTGAGTTTATCTCTGTCTTCTTTTCAGTTTTGCATTACTTTTTTTTTTTTTTTAAGTTTTTGCCATAGGGCATGTGTACTCACCAGAGAGACAGAGAGAAACAGCGAGGGAGAAAGTGAGAAATCACTCCCCAGGGGAGATGGCCATGACAGAGCCTCTTCTTCTGGGATTTTTCTTCCTGGATTTTTGGGCGTGCATGCACACACACCCTGTGTGATTTTCAGGCTGCCGGGTCCAGAACACAAACTGTAGTCAGCCACAGAGGGAGGAGTCCAGTGGCTTGACCACTACACCACTTGCATTACCGCCCCACCACCATCTGCCCCATGTCAGTCTCTCTTAAAATAGCTCCCCTCGTAAGCTTTGGCCTTTTACTCGAGAAGCCTGTCTTACGTGGAGGTCGTTTTCCCTCAGTCCTCCCTGTGCGATGGTTTTGCTATGGTTTCAGTGTCTGTTCAGGTCTTTCGTTTGGAACCGAATCTTATTTGGGAAGTTCAGGCTCCTGTCCTTCTTGACATTGAGGCCAGGGTGGACCTGCTCCCCTGGCGTGCAGCCAGCTCTCTGGGGCTCTATCTTTACCCTGGCCCTGGGCAGTCCACTGTAATCTTTGCAGTCTCTGGTGTCCTGCAGTGGGGCTTGCTCTGAACCAGCCCCGCCACCTCCACCTGCCCACCCACTGTGGGTGCCTTGAGCAGCCAGGTCCACTCCGGGCCTCTCCGTGTGTCTGAGTAGTCGAGCTGTGGCGTCGGCCTGCCGCCATACCAGCCTGCTTTCCATGTATCTCTCGCTGGTTTCTAAACACAGTTTCCTCTCCCCACTCCCACCCTCAACCACCCTCCTCCCTCCTTTCTTCTTTCCTAAAGTACTTTACCTTTCATTGCTATCATTTGGGGTAGTGGGTAGTATTTAAAACCTGAACTCTCAAGGCATTCTGCCCAGAAAGTCTGTGTCTTAGTTTCTTCTTCTTTTCTAAGTGATCATAAAGGTCCCATCCAGCTCCAGAAATTCTAACTCGCCATACTCGCCAGGAGCAAGAGGGTTCCCTGTGAAGTCAGGCATTTGGCACCTCACTGTCCACTCAGTCACGTTCCTGCCCTTGTGGATCTGGGCGAAACAAGCTCATGAATTACTCTCAAAAGACACCCAAAGTATTGTGGCCTCTGCAGATGCATTTACAGTTTTCTTTGCCGTCCCCATTATTATTTCCCAAGCTGGACATAGCTTTTGTGGAGGGAAGCAAGCTCACGGTAATGCCTTGTTCCTGTTGGCCCAAAGACCACCTGCGCGGTCTGGGGTGGTCAGCTTTCCCTCCCGCAGCCCCCCGGCCTTCCTCTGGCGTGACTTCAGAGACCAGGGCTGGCAGAAACAGCTTCTTAACTGAGGGGTCAGTGTCCTCTTTCCCAGGACGTTATCACAGTTGTTAACAATCTGACTCTTCCAGCGTGGGCCAGAAGGGGAGGGTTGCTTTCAGTCGGGAAAAGGTAGAATTTACTTGTTACACGCTTCTGAAGTCTCTTCTCAGCGACTGCTGGAGCTGTTTGTTTATATTTTACAAATAATGTTTAATGAAGAACTGCCAAAATTGCAGTTAACATTTTTTGAAAAATAAATAGCTGAGCAAGGAAGCAGCCATATGGTGTCTGTTTAGACCTGGAGGTGCAGAATCCGTTTTAAAACAGACCTACCAAAAGGCAGAACACAAACCTGAAAGCCTTCCCCAGGGAACTTTAATGAAAAATAAACTAACCTTTAAAAAAAAATTAGACTGAAAAATTTAAAACTTTGGGCCAGTAGATGGCGAAATGGTTATGTTGTTGGACTCCCATGTAGTTGACTTACTGCGGTTCAAGTCCTGGACCCAGCGGTTTAAAACATGCCAGGCGTGTGTATATGTGTGCCCAAAATCCCAAGAGGAGAGTGGAGGAGAAGGGATCGCAATGTGGCCATCCCTCCTAGGGGGGGTGACTTCTTGCTTTCTGTCTCTTGTCTCTCCCTGTCTGTCCAATGAGTGCATGTGCCCTATAGCAAGAATCGCTCTTAAAAAGGAAATAAAATAAAACTTTACGGTTAACATATTAAATTTGGCAAATGGAAGTTCTGAGGAAATATAAATTCGGTTCCGGTCTCCTGGTTCTCAGATTCTCTCTTGTTTGTTAGGTCATCAGGAAAGTCATGGCATACTTTCCTTTTTTTTTTTTTTTAATGCAAAAACGCGTCATGACTTTCCTGATGCCACAGTAAACAGAAGAGAGATTTGCGATGACTCCCTCGTGAAGGCACTGGGTGCCGGGCGAGGAGGTAGTGTGAGGGCCTTGCACTGGGAAGGCAGGGTGGGGAGGACAGGTGCCAAGGGGGAGGGAGAGTGGGGACGATGGGGTCCTGACACTGCACTGGGCCCGTGCCCCTCCTCTGTGGGACCTGCACACAGGAGCGGCCTGACCTCTGAAACCAGAGGCAGCGGGGACATCTTCAGCTTCCGCAGAGGTGTGAGCGGTCTGTGAATTTCCTTGCCATGATTCCTTTACCCCTTGATTGATTTGTCTATAATATATAAGATTATCTTGGGAGTGACTACCTATGAAATGATTAGAATTTTTGCATGAAAAATTATCCTTTTTTTTGAGTTTTTTTTTTTTTGCTATAGGACGTGTGCGCTTGCTGAACAGATAGAGAGACACAGAGAGATAGAAAGCGAGAAATCACCCCCCAGGGGGAATGGTCACACCACAATCCCTTCTCCTCCATTCTTTTCTTGGGATCTTGGGCACGCATGCACACGCGCCCAGTGTTTAAGGCCACCAGGTCCAGGATTCGAACCGCAGTCGACTACATGGGAGTCCAGCGACATAGTCATTATGCTAATTGCTGGTCCTGAAAAATTATCATTAATGCTAAAGTGATTTCTAACAGAATTGTTTTGTTCTCTTCATTTTAACTGCTTGATTTAGCGTGATGGCCTTATTAGCCATTTTGGATAGCTTCTGATACGTCTTTTGTCTTTTGTATAAAATGTGTCAGGAATCCATCCCTAATAGTGTTTGATGGCATTGTGAACTGGGCTGATTACTGGCTTGGTTTGTTAAAACACACTGGTGGCCCCAGCCACTGCGGCCCAGCAGCCGCACACAGCTCTGCAGTGCTGGGGTCACACAGATCAGCATTTGGTCCCAGAGCCAACTCGTACCACTGCGTGTGCGCATGCCTCTGCCCGTGGGCCTGGCTGGTTGGGAGGGCTGGGGAGGAGTGGAGTCAAGACCCTGCTGAGACTGGGTTTGTCCCCAGTTCTCCAGTGTGTGTTCAGAAGCAAGACGCTCAGTTGATGCTTCAGCCAAGACCCATCTCGTCACAAGTGCAGCTTCTGATGCACACGCGAGGGCGGAATGTGTGTCAGCACCGTTGTCATTAAAATATACGTGTACTGTATTTTGTTTAAACAATTACTTATTTAATTTTATTAATTATTACTATTTTATTTTGCTACAGGGCATGTGCACTCACCAGAGAGAGACGAAAAGAGAGAGAGGGAAAGTGAGAAAGCAAGCTCCCAGGTTCGGGACTGCAACTGTGGTGGGCTGTGCGAGTTCCGTGCCTTACCCACCACATCGCCTGCTGGCCTTACACACACAGGCCCTGCTGCCGTGGGACAGCAGTGATGCGTGTGCTCTGCAGGGCTGGCAGCCACGTGACTGACCGCGGATTTGGCTCCTCAGGTTGACTTGAGAACATGCTGGGCACATACACTGACACCCAGGCTCCTGGGGGACAGGGACTGGGGAAAGGGGATTGCAGCCTCATGGAGCCCTGTCGGGGAGTGTCTTCCCCTCTCCCCATGTGTAAATGCACTCTCTAGCACTCATACACACAAAGTAAATAGAAGTGAGGTAGCTGCCCATCGTGAGACACATGAGTAAAACTTTTAAGTAATGGGTGGTTCCTCCAGCAGAGGTGGCGTGGGGTTAAGGCTCTGGACTCTGACATGGCTGACTACAGTTCAAGTCCCAGACCGGGTGGGTTGAAACTCACACTGGGTACATGTGCGCATGCTCAAAATACCGAGAGGAGCGTGGAGGAGAAGGAATTGTGGTGTGGCCATCCCTTCTGGGTGGTGGTTTCTCACTTTCCCTCTCATCCCTCTCATTGTTTCTGTCTCTTTGGTGAGGGCATGAGCCTTATGGCAAAAACTTCTAAAAAACACAACTTTTAAATAATTTTTACCTTTGCAGAATTCGTATAGCAGTTAGCAGATTATTCGTTCATTTGGCGTGGTGCAAAGAGATCTTATCATGTAATTCTAGGTCTCTGCATGACCATAATCTTGTAGAAAATGTGCTATGATAAAGTTGTGTCTGTTCCAAAGGTGTGTGTTAGGATTGTTTTGTTTTATTGTACCAAAGAGTGATCATAGGAAATATGTTGCCAAATGACAAGCAGTGTTTCCTTTCTGTCTTTGTAGAATCTGTTTTCAGAATGCAAGTAGATTTTCACTTAAAGGCCATGACTCTAACCTCAGGAGAGCCTTTATTTTGTACAGCTTTTATTTTGTTATCATTGCTTGTGAAGAATGTGTGTTATGAGGGAGGCAGACTGAGTGTCAGGAAGCTCTGAGTCAGTCTGACATGGAGCCTGGTAGGATCTTGAGGCTCAGGGCGTCCGTCTGGGCCCGGAGCTCTGCTGAATCCCGTACTGGATGTTTTCACTTGCAATTTTCAGAAGGTGGGAGCTGAGTGAGTTTCTGGTGTGTTTTTTAGAGTAAGGTATGGAACAGATAATGCTGATTTGGCGTTAGAAGATCTGCACATGTTGGGAACCAGCAGTTGGCATAATGGCTGTGTCGCTGGACTCCCATGTAGTCGACCGCGGTTCACGTCCCGGACCTGGTGGCTTAGAACTCACACTGGGCGCGTGTGCGTGCATGCCCAAGATCCCGAGAGGAGAATGGAGGAGAAGGGATTGCGGCGTGGCCATCCCCTCTGGGGGGTGATTTCTCGCTTCCTGTCTCTCTGTCTCTCTCTGTCTGTCTGGCGAGCACACGCGCCTTATAGCGAAAACCTCTCAAAAAAAAAAAAAAAAAAGATCTGCACGGTATGTATGCTCCGGTATGCCTACTAACCCTAATCCTAACTCTAAAGGGAAATGCTATCTAAAGTTTAGAATTACTAAATGATTCACCGACATGTGCCTATACAGTGCAGTGCCTGGCACATAGAAGTACTCAGTGAGATAGGGCTCAGTGGCTTGTTAGGAACCGAGTCAGGGGGCGAGCGGGGCAAGCAGCAAGCCAAGCTTTGTCTGTCTGTTTACGGTAGCTCTGCTCCTCATTGTTCTCATTACTGCCTGAGTCCCACCTCCTGCCAGATCATCAGTGGCGTTAGAGTCTTGTAGGAGCGCAAACTGTGCTGTGAACTGAGCACGTGAGGGATCAAACTTGTGTGCTCCTTCTGGAAATCTATGCCTGATGATCTGAGGTGGAGCTGAGGCAGTGGCGCTAACACTGGGGAGCAGCTGCCAATACTGCATTATGGGGAGCTAGCTAATAATTGCATTATACATGAAAATGTAATCGTAATAGAAATAAAATGCACACCAAATGTGATGTGCTTAAAGTCCCCAGACCACTCTCCCCACCACCCACCTACAGTCTATGGAAAATTGTGTCCCACTAACCCAGTCCCTGGTGTCAGAAAGGTTGGAGACTTGTACTAATATCTCTTCTTCTGTTCAAGGCCAAATATTTTAAGATAAAATAAGCCTCTTGGTATATTATAGCCAAGGAATATTAGATTTGCTTGGGTTCCAGAGTAGTTGTCATTTGAGAGTAGGCTTGGATTCCCTATTGCTTTCTAGTTTCAGAAAAATATATGATTCCATTCTAGCTGCTATTAAAAAAAAAAAAAGAAAAGTCTGTTGGTTGACTTGAAAGACAAAACGAGGAAGCATGGAGGATGGAGGTTGAGGCTTCGGGTCCCACATAGCTGACTGTGTGCTTTCATTCTGGACCCAGTGGCTTGAGAATCATACCAGGCACCGAGAAGAGGACGGAGGAGAAGGGATTGTGGTGTGGCCATTCCCCAGGAGCTGATTTCCCAGTCTCTCTCTCTCTCTCTCTGTCTCTGTTTCTCTTTGGCGGGCGAGCATACATGCCCTTAGCAAAACCAAAATAAAACAGTAACTCATGATAGCAAGACA
Source organism: Tupaia belangeri chinensis (assembly GCF_000334495.1). Lineage (NCBI taxonomy): Eukaryota > Metazoa > Chordata > Mammalia > Scandentia > Tupaiidae > Tupaia > Tupaia belangeri. The sequence goes on along the minus strand of NW_006159977.1, from coordinate 651,561 downwards.
GGCAAGGAGTGGCCAGGCCCTGGAGACAGTGGAGAATCATACCAGGCGCCGAGAAGAGGACGGAGGAGAAGGGATTGTGGTGTGGCCATTCCCCAGGAGCTGATTTCCCAGTCTCTCTCTCTCTCTCTCTGTCTCTGTTTCTCTCTCTTTGGCGAGCATACATGCCCTTAGCAAAACCAAAATAAAACAGTAACTCATGATAGCAAGACAGGCAAGGAGTGGCCAGGCCCTGGAGACAGTGCCCTGTGCCTGCAGGAGGGCTCAGTACCCTCCCTCCTTCTCCAGGTCCTCCAGGGCAGGAAAGCCAGGACAGGCTACTGCAGACGTGCAATGCTTTTCCTTCTTAAAGCTGTTCACGCTGAACTACCAGACCCTCTGGGTTACATAATAGCAGAAGTATCATTGTTGATTTTCTGGCATCTCAATACTTTCCTAAAAGTGCAGTGTTGTATGTTTTTTCAAGACGAAATTGAACTAAAAATCAATGCCTATTTTAAGAATTTGAATAGTGCGAGATAATTGGGAAGGCCCTGGAGAGTGCTCCAGTAGTGGTTGGGAATCATTGTTGTTAATAATAGAAATGAGCCCCAGAATGACAAGCATTATATGTACCCCAGCGAACCTGGTTTTTAAAATGAAACTGTTCCTGACGCCTCCAGGGCTCATGGCCCCACCTGCCGTAATCTCGACTGTTTTCACCTCAGGAATGTTAAGTGATTATCTCATCCAGACATCCTGTTTCCGAAGTGTTCTCTCTTTTTATTACCAGCAAGTATAATATATACAAAAGGTTGTGTTTTTGTTTTGACCACTTTATTACTTTCACGTTCTGAAAAAGCAGCAGCCACTCCCAGCAGATTAGCCAGAGACGTTAAGCATGAGTATAAAGAACTAGGAAATCAAGTTGGTGTCCAGATTATTTTCCCGAGTAACAGCAGAGACCGTAGCTAGCGCCTGTGTCTGCTTGTACTGCCCACCCTGCTGCTGCTCAGACAGCCCCTGACAGTAAAGCAGGCAGCGAGCAGGTGGGGCGGGAGCGTCGTTTGCGGAGGTTGTGGCAGCTTCTTCCAGAAGGTTCTTCTGGGAGTAAGTAGTGATGGGAGCAGGAGGGCGAGGCAGCAGCCAGAGCCTAGGGCCCAGCAGCTCTTACTCTGCGCTGGCGAGGTTCCGCACCTCCACTCCTGCCAGCTCGCTGAGTCTCAGGGAGGAAGCTGCTGTGACCTGCTCCCCGCACGTCTTCCCAAGTGTGCAGCCCGTGCTTCATTACACCTGTCCCGTCCTGCCTCTTCCTGAGGGGGGATCTCGAGAAAGCCACGGTGACTGTGGCCAGGGAGATGCCCCGCACGCGGCAGTTCAGCCACGGCTTCTGCATTGTCCAGAAGGCTTTGCACGTGGGCCAGACTTAGGAGCATGTGCTCAGGTCCGCTTTCAGGTTATGGGGTTCGTATCCACACAGTGTATGTCTGAATACGGGCAGTGCTCTTCAAGGAGAGGATATTGGGGTTAAACGGGTTATAGCCACCTCAGCTGTGTGAGTGGCTAAATCCTCCAAGAAGCTGCCTTTAAACTCCTCGGTTTACATGCATTTTACCTTAGGACTTACCATGGTGCTCACGTACCAATTTCCTGGTAATGTGTTTTTTTTTTTTTTTTTTTCTTGATTTTTGCTATAGGGCATGTGCGCTCACCAGACAGACAAAGAGAGACAGAGAGAACGAAAGCGAGAAATCACTCCCTAGGGGGGATGGCCATGCCGCAATCCCTTCTCCTCCGTTCTCCTCTTGGGATCTTGGGCACGCACGCACTTGCGCCCGGCCTGAGTTTTAAGCTACCTGGTCCGAGACTCGAACCGTGGTCGACTACATGGGAGTCCAGCGACATAGCCATTACAGTAATTGCTGGTCCCCTGGTAATGTGGTTTTGACGTTGTATATTTTTTCAGTTGCTGGAGGGCACATACACTCATCTGAGAGAGAGAGAGACAGACAGACAGACAGACAGACAGAGATAGACAGCACCCTGCAGTGGAATGATGTGGTCGCACCACAATTACTTCTCCTCTTTTCCTGTCAGAATTTTGGGCGTGTGCGTGCGCACACACACACACACATATGCACACAGCATGTTTTTTAAGATACCTGGGCCAGGATTTGAAATGTACTCAGCGTTGTGGGATGGGCTCCATGTCATAGCGTTTTAACTGCTGTGCTAGCAGGCTCTATGGTTTTTATGTCATTTTTAAAAAGGTTTTTGCCAGTAGTAGGTGTGCACTCACTAGAGAGAAGAAACAGAAAGATAAAGAGAAAGGGAAGATGAGAAATCACCCCCCGGGAGATGGTTATGCCATAACCCGTTCCCCTCCGTTCCCCTCCTCTCTCTCAGGGTTTTGGGCACACATGCACATGTACTTGGTGTAACTTTCAGCCACCAGGTCCAGGACTCGAACCACAGTCGATTATGTGGGAGTTCAATGCCTTAACCCCATGCTACCTGCTGGCCCCTCTTACTTATTTGTTTATTTTTTACGTTGATATATTTGGCAGATGTGTACTGAGCCCCTGCTGTGTTCTAGTCACTGGAGATGTGGATTCAGGTCCACACTGTTCCCTGAAGACTAGGCATATCCCACACCAGCATGGAGACCAGGAGACCGCACCAGTGAGAATGTGGTATGCTGCTGTTCTGAGATGAGTATAAGAAAAACCTCTTTCCTTTGTCTTTTGTAAGACAGACCAAGCTAGGAGGCTCTGAATCTTTGTAGACATGCCCCGCTATTTGGGAACCCGATTGCAACAGGCTGTTTCTTGACTTATTATTATTTTTTTTTTTGAGAGGTTTTTTGCTATAGAGTGTGTGCGCTTATCGGAAAGACAGAGAGAGACAGAGAGACAGAAAGCAAGAAATCACCCCCCGAGGAGGGGGTGACTACACCGCAGTCCCTTCTCCATTCTCCTCTTGGGATCTTGGGCACACACGCACATGTACCGGTGTGAGCAGCGGAAACCATTATGCCATCTGCTGGTCCCTTGACTTGCCTTTATAGTGCCATTTGGATACTGTTACTGTAACGAGGCAGAGGCCTGGTAGGATGAGACCCTGATCAGAAGTAAATCGCATGCCTCTTCCCAGAGCAAATTTGTACTGCCCCGCACCGGCATTCCATTGTAGGCGCGCTGCTGGCGGGGGAGAGGAGAGCTGTTCCACATGGAGGTCAGGGTTTGCACCCAGCCTGCTGCTGACTCAGCAGCAGAGGCTGTCCCTTTGTTCTCTGTGTAATCTCGCAAGTCCTCTGTTTCTCTCTTTAATGTCTTAGAAGTAGTCAGGGTGGTGGATGAGAGCATTGCCCCTTCCCACCACTAGGAGCACCGCGGGCACAAGAAAGTGGATGCACCCTCTCCCATTATGTAAGAGCTCCTGGTTTCTGCTTCTCAGCAGTGAATTTATTCATGAGTGGTCCTCCTAGGACTCGTTATATTTTTGTTTTAAAACAGGTCAAAATGCAGCATTTTCCCAAAGTAGCTTATTAATGACATTTCTGTTGTGTTTACATAGTTATCAAAGTGTTATTTCTGTCTTTAAAACTTTGGCTTTGCCATGCTCCACAAACTGAGTGTTGAAGAAGTGAGGTTCTCAAATGTAAGTTAAAGAACTAAGTGGGGGTTTTCATCTAAAGTGATCTTTTTCGTTAGTTGGCCATCCAGCGTGTGTTCCTTTTGCCTGCATTCACCAACCTTTGTTGAGTTCCTACTGTGTGTCAGCATTTGGTGCTGGACATAAAAGATAGACGAGATGTGATCTTCTCCAGTAACAGCGTGAGCGTAGTCCAAGACAGAAACTCGAGGGGAGGCTGGTCCGGGGATCACCTTGCTGTGGTTGAAGGCCACACTGACTCTAGAGGAAAGGACCTAGACCCTGGCTCTCAGTGATGGAGGTCTGGGCCGGTTAGGAAGAGCACGTTGAGCGTGTACTCGGGGCCCTCTTGAGACACACGATTCACCTCTACTTAGGCCAGGAGAACTCACCACTTCCTTGGCAGCCTCTCTCGTGGGACCTCTGTGAGACCTAGGAGAAGCTGGCCAGTACCCTAGGA
>NW_006159977.1:582559-647100 GCF_000334495.1 Tupaia belangeri chinensis | reverse complement strand
CTGGCGGCCTCAAGAAGGGGCCCAGGGAGTCAGCGGTGGCTCAGGCACTTTGGGTGGCCACTGAATGAATGCCAGCCCCTCCCCGCCTCTAGGTCTCTTGTTTCCTGGAAAAGTAAAATTCCTATTCGTCTGAGACGCCTTGCCAGGCTCCAGAGGGGAAGCGAAAGCCACAGCTGCCCTGTGTCGAGGGTCTGGTCCAGTGAGGCAGACAGGTGTGGCCGGGACAGGGTGGCACAGTGGCTGTGCCAGGTGGAAGGCCCTTTGCCCTGTAGCAGCACGAGGGAGTCGGGTCAAACAGGGCTCCCCACGGTGGGGCACAGTGGCCATCCGTGCATTTGCTCTGATTCGTGGTTACTTGGAGTGACTGCGTGCAGTGAGATGGGTGTGCCGTGTTCACCCCGACAGCGAGTTTCTCTTCATAGTAGTGTTTGGTTTCTGACTTCCTCTATGTCTCTGTGACGCATGTGGCGCTCCGTGATTTATTCGAGACTGTCCTTAAGTTCAGAGTACCCTGGGTGTTAGAAGGTATCCGGTGAGCAGAGCATATGGTGTGAGAGGCTCCCGCAGCCCCGCGGTGTCTCCCTGTGACCAGACACCCTGTTTCAGCACCGCTCACTGGGCGGGCAGAGCGAAGGCCTAATAAACCCCTGCCAGATCCAGACAGGTTTTGTAGCCAAATAAATTTGGCTTAAGCATTGCCATCAAATGAGTTAGTGAAAAACGTTTGATTTATAGCGATTTTTAGATTTCAGAATTTTGGACAATTGATGTAGACCCATATTCCGATACAAGCTCTGCTTTTTATCTTCTTCCACTTTATGGTCTTGGTATACATTGGAGTTGTGGAGTCTTCTAGAATGTGGGAGTGAGAGGAGCGAGCTTGTGACCGACTCGGTAGGATGGATTCTGCAGTCTGAGCTGCAGGACTGGACAGCTCCCTCGCCAAGAATACCAGTTTAGCCATGTTTATTTTTTAATGTTGACAATAGTGGGGATCAGCAGATGGCATAGTGGTTATATCACTGGACTCCCACATAGTCAACCATGGTTCGAGTCCCGGACCTGGCAGCTTAAAACTCATGCCAAGCACATGTGCATGCATGCCTAAAATCCCAAGAGGAGAATGAAGGAGAAGGGATTGCAGTATGGCCATCCCCCCCCACCCCGGGGGGGCGCTGATTTGCTGATTTCTCACTTTCTGTCTCTCAGTCTATCTGGCGAGCACATGCCCCCATTACAAAAAAAAAAAAAAACTTAAAAAAATAATGATAATAGTGTAAGTTCACAGATCCTTTTAAATGCTCTAATTGTAAATATGTCTCTTAATGAAACCTGAAGTATTGGGTGGTTGGAAAAGCATTTTTATGTAGAAAATCATGAAAAAACTCGTCATGACTTTCCGGGCAGTCTCATGGAATGGCTTGTCCCTTAGTAACTGGTGTCCCCTCGGGTTTGGAGCGTCGCTGTTCGCGGCGTGCAGCGCGGTTGTGTGTTTACTAGTGCATCTCCTTGACTAGACGGTAAGCTCCTCTCAGGGCGGGAACCTGGTGCCTTCGCTTTTCTCTCTGGGCTCTCGCACAGTCGACATTCACATCCATACATGTCTGTAAGACGTGGGAGAACCACCAGGGGAAGGTAGGGACATGGCTCTGGCTTGGCACGCTGAGGTCGCCCGCGTTCTGGAAGCCTCCAGCAGGGTCTTTGTGGGCTCTCGTCCCATTGAACTGTCCTCACTGAGCAAGATCTTAAATAGGTCTTTGGAACCTATGGGATTGGCGGCCCTGGGGTTGGAGACAGTTTACCTGTGTGTCTGTTTTCGTAATGTTGGACTCCACCGGGGGCCCCTGTGTGTGGAGGGCAAGGGCTGGTCTCGGCCTCGAGCTATGTGGGCTTTTTCTCGTAGTGTGAACTGACTCATAACTGAGGGGAACTAACCCTCCCAGCACTCAGGGACCTTCCCCGGGGTGACGGGACGGAATCCTTCCTGGCCCTGCCCACTTGCCACCCTCTTCCAGGCAGCAGAGTTGACAAAGAGCCCGGAGCCCAGCGGCAGGGGGTCGGCTCCTTGGTCTTCCACTTCCTGCTTGCTTCATTTCGGTGCAAGTACCTTAAAATCTCTGAGCCAGGTCCTCACCTCTGAAGTGATGGTGATTGATAGGTAGTTCTACCTGGCAGGCTCGCAGTAAGGACGGGGTGGGGTGCAGATGGCCCGCTGCGTGGGAGGTGGACAGATCTTACTGCCCACCCTCATTCACAGGCCCTCTGCAAGTCGAGACTCGTGGAGAGTTCACTCTGGCCTTTACTCGAGAATCTGAGATGTCATTACAGCGAGGGTGACATCTTAATTAGAGCAATGTCCTTTTCGCACGAGTGAGTCAAATAACATAATAAATGCCATTGATCCTAGGAAGTCAGAAAGGAGACCCTGAGAGGAGAATGGGACTGTGCAGAAAACAGAAGGAGAACTCGCGTCCAAGGATTGAGGTCACAGACAATTTAGCCACTAATGGGTCATAGGAACATTTGCTGGAGCAGTCTGACAGATTCTGTTGCATCTGGGACTAAATTCAGCCCATCCTGCGCCAGACTATTGTGCTCAGCACTCGCCTCAGAGTCCCATGGCCTGGACTCAGCCCCAGCCTTGCAGCCTCAGGTCCGGGTTTTTCACTGCCCTGTGCCACCTTCCACTTAGAAAGCCCTGCGTGCCCAGAGCGCATTCCAGAGGTGCTGGACAATGGGAGGAGTGCTTTGCGAGCTCTGATCTTCCGGCCAGGTTCCCGGCTGCGGTGTGGGTGACTGTGTCCACCCTTATGTGGGCCCCGCCGTGAGGATCATCATGACTGGGGAAAGTGAGTCACAGCACTCACAGCAGTGTGATGCCTTTAGCCATTGTTACCCAGGGGCGCATTTACCCTATTTGGGTTGAGGTTGCCTGTTTTCAGGTCACAAGTGACTGTAAGGAGACAAACCTTACAGAGGTGAAAGAAGTGTGCCCCAGGATTCTACAATGGACAGAAAACTCAGCCCCTCCCCAGGTGGGGGGATAAGTGAGTCCAGGAGCACCTGGAGCTGTGCTTGGAGCGATGCAGAGGGGCGCGTCTGGCCTGAGTGTGAAGGGGCAGTGTGACCCGACCCGGGAAGGCCTCTAGATCTGTGATCTGTGTCCCTCGGTGGGTGGATGCGATGGGGAGGGGCTTTGTATTTGACCGTAGTGACTGCATGGCCTTAGCGGCACCCATTAGACAAACACACATGGTGAACCCCTTTCAAAGGGCTTCAGAGGGGGTAACTGTCTTCTAGGGGCTGGATGTGGCTTGGCTCAGTCTTTGAAAGAAAATGAGAAGAACAAGAGCAGTTGGATGTGGTGAGGAGTAACTGCGCGTGAAAGCCACACCTTACCCCAGAGCGTGGGGGGGAGGGTGGCAGTACCGGCCAGTCACCTGTCAGCGGGGAGACTTCTGCACCAGCCTGAATTACAGTCAATTCACATAATCCAAGCTTAAGTTGTTTTTTATTATTATTTTTAAGTGTAAAAACCTGTTCTTTTATTCTTTTAATTCCCATAATGTAGTTCACGTCACATCAAGATAATTTAATTTAGAATATTTGACGTTTACTACAAAAACTACATGCCTGTTTAGCTCTTATTTTTGTGTCTTTTTATTGGTTGGCTTGGTTCGTCCTTCCCTCCGGCCAAACATTTGAGGATTTGTCTGGCAGGATGTTAACCGGCTGTCTGAATTAGCTCGAGCAGGGTTGCGGCCTTGGTCTGAGGCGTCAGACTTGGACTGCCCTTGCCGCTATGGCCGAAGGACTCTGGGAGTAAGATGTTCTGGACTCGTGGGGCCCAGGGGCTGCTGTTCAGAGGATAGTCAAGGGCTCGTCTCATAAACATTTGGAGTGTGTTTAACACAGAGTGGCTGCAGAATCAAATGCTCTGCTTGGAAACCTTCCCAGAGGTAGCTTTAGAAATTCTGAAATTAATTCCAGATTTTATCTTCCAACTCCTAAGTCAGGCTTTTAAGTGAGTTAAGAGTCAGTCGACTAAAATAAACAAACCGAAGCTTTCATCTGGAAAGAAGCTGCCTTGGCCTGCCCCAGCACGTGACTGCTGTGAACGTGGGTTCTCGGCGTACCACTCAGTATTAGCCAGAAAAATAGAAGCGTGCGAGATTACCCACCAGCTTCCTACTCCACACTCATCACCCTCTGCCGTGGTGAGAGTTCGTTACAGGTGGAGCATTTGAAGGCGACTGTCCTGGCTTCCTGTTGTACCTGGACACCACCGACACCACTGTGTGCCATCTCTCTGCAGTAGGGCTTCACCGTAGATGGTAGCTCTGGTTTTTGTCAAAGTAAAGACATCCTGGCCCGCCTGCAGTGGCACACCTGCAGTGGCGCAGACAGTGGGCATGGCCACGTGGGAAGCCTGGGACCTGGCCCAGCCTAGACAGTCAGGGTGAAGTAGCACGTGCCTGTGGTCCGAGCTGACTGGGGGCTGGGGCACAGGACCACATGGCAGAATCCTGGGGAAAAATACCTCCACTGTCTCTCTCATAAGTTAAAAAAAAAAAAAAAATTAAAAAAAGAGAAGAAACACACTGTTACAGAAACGTGGGTTCTGAGGCTAGCTGACCTTGCCTTCAGGTCCTGGCTTTGGTTTTTCAAGTGTGTCACCTTGGGCAAGCTACTCTGAACCTTGGATTCTTTTGTGAAACAGTAATATAGTCTGCCACAAGAGCTCCTGAGGGTAAACTAATAGGATACTTTGTACATGCATGAGTAAGACGTGTGCATGACTATGTCTTATGTATAAGTATGTAATTATACATTGATAGTTTATGCATGCACGTGATGCATGTATGATAAGGGTGTATCAGTACAGTGCTTAGCAATAAAGTTAGGAACTTTCTAAAGTTCCTATTCAGTGTTAGTTTTTATCCTCTCTTCCCCAGAATAGTCTTGTCATCAAATATGATGGCATAGCTGTCAGCTCATGTTAGGAGAAGCACACAAGTATGTTGGATATCTTGATTATAAAGATTGCAATTGACTAGGTGAGATATTTACTCCACACATATTTTAATTTAAGCAGAGCCATAACTCTGAGATGAATACCTCTATGAGTTGTAAATTTTATTACAAATTTTAGGTAAAATTAGTTTCTGAATTAAAACAATAGATTTGGAATTTCAGTACTCAAAACTTAATAAAAGGGTGACTGCTCAAAATTTAACCAAGTAGAACCTTATTTGAAATCATTTGGAAGATATCTAACTTCATGGTAACAAAATGAGATTTCCAGAGTAATCACAGATATGTTCTCTAGCCCTATTTCAAAAGAATAAAACTTGTGTGAGTTGCTCATAGGTACTAACAGAGGTGATGTAACTTTTTACTGCCTACTGTATATCTATTTTTTTAAACAAAATAATGATATAAATGTAACTATTCCATGTATAAAAAGGAGCCTTTAATTTCTTGACTTTAATATAGCTGCAGAGTTTAGATGGGGAAATTTAATTAGAAAGATAGTATATGATAGTGATTTAAGTACCTAGACATAAGCCAGACTGCCTGGGTTAAAAATGTAACTTAACCAGGCCAACAGGTGACATGATGGTTAAGGCACTGGACTCCCCCACTGTTGACCTCAGATCACATGTGGCCACCTCCATGGTTCAAGTCCTAAAACTGGCAGCTTGAAAATCACACTGGGCAAGCATGCACACATACCTAAAATGCCCAGAGGAAAATGAAGTAGAAGGCACTGTGGCACGGCCATTCCCCCTTGAGGGGTGATTTCTCACTTTGTTTCTCAGTCTTTCTCTGAGGCATGTACATGCCCTATAGCTAAAGCAAACAAACAACAAATGTAACTTAACCATGTATTATTAAATGACCTTGGGCAGGCTCTTAAATCTCTTTGTTTTTTGTATCCTTATTTGTAAAATGAGACTGTTAAACAGGGGTATTGTGAGCTTCAAATATGGAATGCCTAGAAAGTCCTTAGAATAGTATCTGGTAGAGTGGTGGCTGTTTTTCATACTTGGAAAACTCAGGGAGAATTTATTTTCTATTGATTTCTCTCCTCTCAGAGTGATTTATAGCCATAAGCAAATGAAGAAAAATGGGGAGAAAGTAGTCAAAATGGAAAAATGGGAAGCATGGAATGCATTTGGGAGAGTGGATGGAGCGTGTGGGGCCAAAGTGCTAGTCCTTGTAAAGGGGCAGCTGTGGCACGTGGATGGTGACAGCAGGGTGGCGGTAGTGACAGTTCATAGGCCTGTCAGTTGACACTTTCAGTAGAGGCTCACTGCATTAACACTGAACTGCAGATCCAAACCTGAACTCTACTGAGGAGATCTGAATTGCTGTAGGCCCGAGTATTAAATGACTGTAAGTCACATGGATATCGTAAAATTTCTTGACATTTTCCAGCATACATATAGTAATAGATGTCTTTATTTGAAGGAATTGGGACTGGAAGGTGGTTGATTAATCTGAAAGAAAAAGAGAGAAGTTGGTTAAAGTAGGAAATAATTTTAAAATGATACATACCAGGCCAGCAGGTGGCATAGTGGTTAAGGCACAGGATTCCCACGTGGCAGACCGAGGTTCAAGTCCTGGATCCAGTAGCTTCAAACTCATGCCAGGCATGTGTGCATGCATGCCTAGGATCCTGAAAGGAGAGGGGATTGCAGTATGGGCATTCCCCTGGGAGGTGATTTCTCACTTTTTGTCTCTCTGGCAAGTTCATGCTCCCTATAGCAAAAATCTCTCATTAAAAAAAAAAATACCTTAATATTATACTTCAACCTAAAGCATAATTTCTGAGTGAGCAGTTTGATTACCAAGTAGTTTTCCATATGTTCACTACATGGATGTCACAGTGTTTTCTGTTTTCCAAAAACTTCTTGCTATGAAACATGACTTGCCAATATTTTATTCAAAGGCTTTTCTTTCTTTTTGAAGGTTAATGCCAGAGAGCACGTGAACTTGCCAGAGAGAGAGAGAGACGGAAAGAAAGAAGTGAGAAATCATCCACTGGGGAGCTAGTGTGCTGTGATCCCTTCTCTTCCTGGCATGCGCACGTGCGCGGTGTGATTTTTAAAGCCATGGATCCGGGACTCGAACTGTGGTCACCTGTGTGGAAGTCCAGTGCCTTAGCCACTACACCACCTGTTGGCCCCTCAAGAAAGGTTTTAATGGGATTTCAGGCTATCCTTTATGTGTACATATATGCACACACACACCACAGTTTCTTTTTTCTTAATAGCAATAGCTTTACTGAGATACAATTCACACACCATACAATTCACCTATTTCAATTTTTGTCTATAATTTAATAGTTACAACTGTGTATTGTGAGCAAGATGCTCAGGTTACCTTGAAAGTGAAAACTAGAGGTCTGTGCTCACCCTCCAGTGTATCATCTCTCATGTTTTTAATTCCATCACCGTCACTTACTCAACTAACATCTTTATGTAGTGCCTTCGTTGAGCTTTGCAAATGTAACTCAGCTTTCGTTGGTAAATTCCTGTTTGTGAATGTGAGCACAAGCAACTCAGACTCACTCCCGGCTTCGCTGTTTCATTTAGCACATATTAACATACTTAACTGGGGGACCAACGGGTGGGGATTCAAGTGTCTAAAATGGTTTAGCCAGAGTAAATAATCTCATTTGTTTTTCTGTTTCATATTTATTATAGCAAATTGCCAGATTCCATCTAATTCAAATAGCAAAGGACTCAGTAATTTCTGTGCTTACCCAGCAAATGAGTAACCTTGAAATTTTATTTATGTTGAAGATTGGTAATAAACTTGGTCTCACCTCTCACAGAAGATGCATAGAGGAAAACGATACACAGGTTGAATACCCTTAATATAAAAATCTACACTCTCAAAAACTCGTTGAGGGCTGACAGGACGCCACAGTGGAAAATTCCACATCTGGCGTCGCTTGAAGGGTTGCAGACAAGATGTGATACAGAGATGTCGTATGCCCTCGGTCTGTGGCTCAGGTGTACATGAAACGTACATGGAGTTCACGTCTAGACTTGATTTCTAGCCCCAAGATAGCCCATTGTGTTTGTGCAAATATTTTCCAAGTTCCAAATCCTGAGCACTTTGGATAAGAGCTACTCATTCTATACTTATTTTCTAATGAAACAGCAAAACATTCACTACAGGTGTAGTTATACTGCATAGGTGAAATTACATTGTTTAACAAAGTCACCTGAAAAATAAGTTTTGCCATTTGAAACTAATTTTCTGAGGTCATCAAAGTAAATTAACTGCAAATTATGGTCAGTTAGTATCATAATTGAACTGGCTCTGGAAAGGATCTGGCAGGCCAGACAGTATCACAGTCCCTCCCCGAGGTGGGCTGAAGCACTTTTCCATGACAGTAGAGGAGCCACATCCCACCATGGCAGCTGCCACCGTGGCCACCAGGCATTTACATGTGTCAGCCTGCTCCCATGTCATTGACCTGTGGTTCCTTGGCTGAGTTTTCAAAGTGAAAGTCCCAACTCAAGATGGTATGGTTTACTGTTTCACAGTTTCAAAGAGGTTTATGAAGCCAAAATAAAGGTACAAACCAATTTTATAATTTTGCCAGGTGTGATAGTTTTGTTGAAAGTGTCTTAGCGCAGATTTTAAATTTCTCACTAAATCTTGCAACTAAAATCAATAAAAGGCAGCTATTCCCAGTGGTCAAAGTGAGACCACATTTGTGCTTTGTGGTGCTGCAGCTGCTGCTCTTTAACATTTTTGCTATGGGGCATATGCCCTTGGTGGAGAGAGACAGAAAACGAGGAGGCATCCCCTCACTCCCTGGAGCGATGGCCACACTGCCGTTCCTTCTCTGTTCTTTTCTTGGGATCTTGGGCATGCAGGTGCCCAGCATGTTTTTCAAGCCTCTGGGTCCAGGACTCAAACCCCATACTTGACCATGTGGAATCTAGCTGCCTTAACCACTCTGCCACTGGCTGGCTCACTTTGTGCTTCTTATCATATACATTTTAAAATGGTATTTTGATGGGGGCCAGCAGATGGCATAGTGGTTAAGGTGTTGGACTCCCATATGGCTAACTATGGTTTGAGTCCCGGACCTGGCAGCTTGAAAATCATGCTGGACGTGTGTGAATGCATGCTCAAAATCCCAAGAGGAGATTGGAGGAGAAGGGATTGCTGTGCAACCATTCCCCCTGGGGGATGATTTTTCAATTTACCTCTCTATATCTCAGTGTTTCTCTGTCTCTCTCTGTCTGTCTGTCTCTCTCTCTGTCCCCGTTCCCTCCCCCCACCCCATGAGCACATGTGCCCTATGGCAAAAACCTAAAAAGTTAGCACATGTGCCCTATGGCAAAAACCTAAAAAGTTGTATTTTGATGGACATATCAGTGGGAGTAGATTTTGATATTTTACTGTACAAATTTTTCTAAGGCTATAGTTAACATACCTAAGACTTCTTAGAAAATGGCCATGAAAAGCCATGTGAATCATCCCTTTGGGTTGGCAAACAGCACCTCCGCGCAGCTCCTGTACTAAAGCACAGCTTTGGCTAGAAGGTACAAGAGCCCAGGAGTACTCCCCATCCTCGTTTGTGGAAACAGCCTTCGTTTTGAGGTGAGAGCTCCTGGTGAAGAGTACAGCCTAGGTCATGGCTGTTAGACATGCATGTGCCCCTGGACCAACAGTCATGCTTGGTGGGGCTCTTCGGTTTAAACAGTAGTAAAACATTCTGAACTACATGAATCATTGATGTGCATAGTATGACATTCAGAGAACACAGAGATACTTAGAGTGCTCTATCTTCTCGTATCTGAAGAAGCAGTCATTGAAAGTTTGGTATACTCCATGAACTTTTGTTTTGCACATAGAAATAAAACACAGAATCATGCACATTGGTGTACACAGCAAATGGCATAGAGGTTAGTCTCTGGACTGCCTCGTGGCTGACCAGAGTTTGAGTCCTGATGGCTTGAAGATCACTCTTGGAGAAGGGATTGCTTTGTGGCCATCCTCTGGTGTGGGGGAGAGAGGGCATGATTTCTCACTTTCCCTCTCGGTCTTGGTCTCTCGGTCTCTCTCTCTCTCTCTCGTGAATGTACACACCCTAAGGCAAGATAAAAGAATCCTGCTTTGCTTCATTTCTCTACCTAATTGTAAGTGAATTTCTTTTCTTGCTAGTACATACAGATTAAAAGAGAAGAAAACTTGGTTACTCAACCGAGTAGCTGAATGTACCGCTATGTATTTTTCAGCCCTGTGTTGCTGGGTGTTTAAATCATTTGTCCTGTTGATTTGTTAGCTGTCTTCAAGTAAAATAAAAAAAGAATTACAACTTGAGTTGTAATTTGTGTTTGTCAGTTACTATAGTTTCGGAATGTGCTCCTAGCCATGGGCAGTATCTATTGATACAAATAGCTATGTTACTGTACATTTGACTTCCTAGATATAACTGTATGCAGGAAAGTGTTCACTTGACATTAGACTAGGAGGTTGACACACACATCCCCCTGTAAATTGGGCCCCGCTATCAGTCTTTACACTTGAGTTAGTCAGATCCATTTGTAACTGGGAGTGTCTTCGGGGACCTTCTGTAGAGCAGAGCTCCAGAGAGAGCTTCCTCCAGCGAAATCATCACCACGCCCAGCAGATAGAAAAGCCGAATCAGAGCGGAGGAGCGGATAGAACGCCAGGAGGCATATGAGGCATGGGAGAAAATACCCTTTGTGGAAAGGCTCGTGTTCATTGAGCTGAAGAGTGAGGAATTTGATTCGCTGAACATACAGGGGACTTCAGAAAGTTTGTGGAGGAGGTAGCAGGTGGCGTGATGGTTAAGGCAAGTGGATCCCACGACTAACTACATGGGTCAAGTCCTGGACCCTGCATCTTGGAAAAGACAGGCCAGGCACATATATGTGCATGCCCAGATCCTTAGAGGAGATCAGAGGAGAAAGGATTGCGGTGTGGCCAACCCCTGGGGGTTGATTTCTCACTTTCCCTCTCTTTGTCTCACCAGCAAGCACATAGGCCCTATGGCAAAAATATAAATGCGTAAATAAATAAAAAGTTTGTGAATTAAACTGTAAGTTTATTTTGGCACCAAATAAAACCCTAAAATACATGTGTAGGTTTTTTTTTTTTACAATACACATTTCTGATGAACTTTTTAAAGACTCTTCATACTTGTTTTATTTTAATTTGCATGAGTCCTACACTTATTTTTAATTAGAAATAAAATATTCTAAGTAATAAAATAGCATGTTTACAACTTTCATGTCATGGGGCTAATAGGGGACAGGTGTGTTACTACTTACTCGATTTTGTAAAATTTTAAAATAAAAGTGGGGCTAAGAGCACTGGACTCCCACATGGCCGACCACGGCTTGAGTTCCAGACCTGGTGGTTTGCTTTCTCACTTCCCCTCTCTCTCTTTATCTCTCTCTCACTCTGTCCCTCTCTGGTCAAATTAAAATTAATAAATAAAATAATTCTTTAAAAAATTTAAATAAAAGCTATGAGGAAGTATTTTGAATGAAAGGGAGTGATGTGCATGACCTTGGAGGCTGGTTAGCAGACCAGCCCTTGTAGGCTGCTCTCCTTGCCCTTGAGCAGTTGCACACGTAGAGTGTCGGCGCCCCCCAGGGGAGGAGGACAAGGACTGTGACTCAAACAAGATGGTTACGAGCGACAGCGTGTGATCAACCACAGCTCTGAGGGCTGTCTCGGAGAATTTAAGTACACACAGGCAAATGGGCGAATATTTGAAAAGTTTTTTTTTTTTTTCTCGAGGCCAGCAGGTGTCATGGTGGTGGGTAAGGCACTGGATCCCACATGGCTGCATCCGCAGTTTAAGTCCCAGACCCGGTGGTTTAAAAAAAAAAACACTGCACATGCACCCAAAATCCTGAGAGGAGAACGGAGAGCAAAGGATTGTGGCATGGCCATCCCTCTGTGGGGGAGGTATTTCTCACTTTCCCTCTTTCCTGTGAGCACATGCACTCTATAGCAAAAACTAAATATATATATAAAAAGTAATTTTTCTCTTAATAGTGACGTGCTTTTTCTTAAGGCAAAATTTAAAACAGCCAGGGCAGTCGTGCTTGCCTGCTGTCCTCACTACCTGGGAGGCTGAGCCAGGAGGTCAGGGATTTGCGGCTGTCCTGGACAGCACAGTAAGATCTCTTTGTAAAAAATATAAAGAAATAAGAATTTTAAAAAGAGCAGGAATACCGAATGGCAAGCGCTTCCCAGCAGTGTTCTGTACTGGCATCACAGCTGGCATGCCCGGTGGGGGAGGGTGAGCTAGGACTGGGACTGGCCGGTCTGTCGTGTGTCACCTGCTCGCTCTCCAGGCGTGTGGTGCCCATGCGCACAGCCACATGTGAGGCTGGAGTGTCAGCACATCTCTGCCAGCAGTGGGCGTCATGCTTCACTGTGCCTTTTTGCTGTTTGTGTCGTTAGTTTTGCCTGTGGACGGACACCTAGTTCCCCTGACGTGATTAGGCCTGCTCTCCTCTGAGTGTATGGCAGCTCCGCAGGGTTGGCTTTTTCTGGTTTTCTCTCTTCCTTTTTTTTTTTTTTTCTTTTCTTTTCGCACATGTCTCACCAGAAGGAGAAAGGTAGTGAAATCACCCCCCAAGAGAAGTGTCCATGTCGCAGTCCCTTCTCCTCTTGGGATTTTGGCACACACGCACATGTGCCCAGCGTGGTCTTTTAAACCACTGGGTCCGGGGCTTGAACCATGGAATCAGCTACGTGGGATCCAGCCCCCTTAACCACCACTCCAGTGTATTCTTAGCACCTGGAATGTGGCAGGCACTGAGTAGATGCCAAGTGGCCGAAGTAACAGGCTACCTGCCTCCTGCAGCTGTGCACACAGTGTAGCCCACAGGCAGGTAGCTGCTGCCATTTTGCTGGTGCCAGGGCGGCGTCTCGAGATTCTCGGTGATGCTGCTGCACATACCGTGCATCCAGTCGGAGGCAGGAGAAAGCAGGCTGTGGGGGTGTCAGCAGGTAGCTTCTGCTCACGTCTCCTGGCCAGAACCGCATCATGTCCTGACCGTACAAATGAGGATGGGGGTAGAAATCACAGAGGCAGGAGGCATGTCAGGATTGATTGCTGGGGGGCCGCCCCCAGCCCATGTGCCACCACACCTGTTTGTTCACATTGGTCATCTTCGTTCTGTAGGAAAACAGCATTTCCCCTGTCTTGGCTTTTTCTTGTCTCTTCTTTCTTTCTTTTTGTTTTATTTTTAGGTTTTACCATAGAGCATGTGTACTCGCCAGAGAGAAAGTAAGAGGGAAAGTGAGAAGTTGCCCCCGGGGTGAGGCCATATCACAGTCCCTTCTCCTTCTCCTCTCATGCACGCACACACACCTGGTGTGATTTTCAAACCACTGGGTCTGGGACTTGCGCTGTGGTTAGCCATGTGGAAGTCCAGCACCTTAACCACCATGCCACCTGCTTGCCCTGGCTTTTTCTCTTTTTAACCCTTTGTTACATTTGATAGACACATTTTTCCTAGTTTGTTTTAATCTTTTAATTTTAGTAAGCATTAACTATTTCACTTAGTTGTAAGCTGCAGAAATCTGACTAACTTAACCAAAAAGAGGGAATTTATTGCCTTTTAGAACAGAAAGGTGGCTCTGACTTTGGGCACATTTCAGTGCAGGACCTTCAGGGCCCTGCTGGCACATCTCGGCTCTGTCTCTGAGTGCTGACGCCCTTCTCTTGCTGGCTTCTCCGCGGGAGGTGGCTTGGGAGCCCCTGTGGCCACAATGCCAGGTAAAGGCGTTCTCTGTCTCCCAGGGCTGCTCTGTACTCAGGAGTGACTCTAGTGGCTCACCTCAGGGCGGTCGCTGTCAGGGAGGCTGGATGCTGCCCCTGGCCGCCCTCAGTCGTGGTAAAGCAGGCCATGTGTGCATCAGTGAGGTCTGGGAGCGAACCTGGACTGGAGTGGGGGTCACTGTGTCCCTGTGGAGGCTCAGAGCCCTGGGCAGATGGAAGCAGGGCATGTGCTGCCCAGATCCGGGCAGCTCATGGACTTCCGGGGCTGGCTCTGTTCTCAGTTTCCCCCTGTCCTGGTCGCAAAGCTGAGAGGATGGTCATCTCTCAGGGGCCGAATGGTGGCCCAGGGGTAAAACTCACCACTCTGCAAGGCAGACTCACATGGGAAGATTACCAGCTCAGGTCCAGAGACCTCTGAGTACACTGAATGCCCCTGCGTCCTGCCCCAGGCAGGCCGAAGCTGGGGGTGGGTTGTGATGTCAGGGCCCTGTTGGGGTCGTGGGTCTGTTTTTTCTCTCTTCTTCCCTCCCTCTCTTTCTCTCTTTCTCTCACGGAATAAATGAAATAAACTTTAAACATTAAAAAAAAAGAAACATCTTACACACCTACAATTCTGTCTTGTGCTGGATTTGCAATAGTTTGATACTGTTATACTCTGCCCAGTTCTTGTGGTGTTATTTGGGGTGAGGCAGTGAGCGTGTGTGTGGGGGTAGTGAGTGTGTGGGGCGGTGTCGTGTGTGAGGCAGAGTAGTGTAGTGTGAGGTGAGGTAGCGAGTATGGGGGGGCAGTGAGTGTGGGCTGGGGTAGCGTAGTGTCAGGACTGTGGGCCTTTGACTCAGTTCACCTAAGTTCCCATCATGGCTCGCCATTCAGCTATGAGACCTGGGATGAAAGATGAAGTCCACCCGTTCCTCCACTCTCTCACTACTGAAAGTAGGGAGCATTAGTTCTCGCCGTTGGGAGACTCTTCAGGGTTAAAGGAGAAAATGCACATACACTGTTAATCCCGAGCTAAGTCATGCATTTGTGTCCAGCGCCTGCCAGCTGCCATGATGATTCTGCTCTGACTGGTCTCCCTGCACCCCCCCACACCCCCATCTGCACAGCCAGCAGCTTCGGAGCAGAGCAGCCCGGCCCTTCTCCTACCGTGCTCTCTGCGACCCCATCCTGGGTCTTCTTGGAAAGAATCACCCCTGCTTCCAGGCAGTTCAGTTAGGTAATGAGAAACGTTTAGAGAGTCTAACTGCTTGTCTTTTTTTGAGGTTGAGGTTCATCTCAACAAATCCAGTAAGTACTAAAATAATCGACTTTGGCTTTTTTACATTAGGCGCAATACTTTAAAGGTAGAGTGGGAGAAGTGTCGTATATACAAAAGGAATTCGTTATGAAGTCAACCCTCTGAAATAAACTGAAAGGACCAAATTTAATCATTGCTTCCTCTAATATAATTATATATACGTATTATAAATAAGATACAAGGGGACTTTAACAATGGAATTAAAGTACTAGTTTATTTTGGCACAAATAAAGTAGGAAATCCACCCATAACTGCTCATGATGGCATTTCCCATGAACTTTTGAGGACCCTCCCCCAAATATTTATTTATAAATTTTTTTGGAGAGGTTTTTGCTGTAGGGCGCGTGCGCTCGCCAGACAGACAGAGACAGAGAGACAGAAAGTGAGAAATCACCCCCCAAGGGGGAAGGCCACGCCGCAATCCCTTCTCCTCCATTCTCCTCTCGGGATCTTGGGCACGCACGCACACGCGCCTGGCATGAGTTTTAAGCTACATGGTCCAGGATGCGAACTGCGATTGACTACATGGGAGTCCAGCAACATAGCCATTACACTAACTGCTGGTCCGCCCCAAATATTTATTTTGTGAAAAAGTTCAAAATGCACAAGAAGAGTCTAGCAGCCCCGCCTCCCGAGGATAACCAGTGTGCACACTGGGGGCCTCTCCTTCCGGGCTGCTCTTGTGCACATGCACACACTTGTCGGAGTGTAACCTCGATGCTCCACTGACATAGTTGTGAGCGGGAGACGTTTCGGAGTTTTACAGTTCACTTGTTTTAACTTCCCGGCAGGAACTGTGGGCACCTTTTCTCCGGAGTGCCGGCCCTCGGCATCCTGGGAAATGGTGGCACTGCTCTGTCTGTCACTGTCGACGGTGCCCTTGGAGTGGCAGGCCTGCAGCCTGGCGGTTTCTGCTCATTAAGGAGGGATTGAGGGAAGAGGTCCTGATGGGGTTGAGTAGCTGGCGCAGTTACAGAAAGCGAGCGCGGGTTTGCTCAGCAAGAGAGATCATCAGTGAGATGGCTTTTAGGTGGACCCTGACAGTCACGGGGAGAGCACCAGAGGAATCTGTGGGAAATGGCCCTGGAAGGTACCGCTCTGGCAGGTGTCTAGGGAAACCCCCTTGAGGGCGGAGGAGGAGTCAGCAGTGCCTTCTGGGGTCTGGGATGCAGGCATGCTCACTGGTGGGTAGCCGATTTCTCCAGCTCTCCCCGTCCAGGAAGCGTGCAATCACACTGCTCCTTCCCTTCAGGCTAGGTAGTTTCAGTGTACTGGCCTTGCCCAATGGGCTGTGCCCGGAGACCCTGACAGCTCTCCGTGGGGGTCCACGCGCCCCCTCTCCCGTGGACAGGAGCCCCAGCTGACTCACGTGGGCGTGAAGCTGGATTGAGAGAGAGAATTCTGCCAGTGAGGGTTGGGGCATTATTTGTCATTGCAGCAAAACCCTTGCAGTTGAGTGGTATCAGGCCCGGCCCGCAGCCCTGCAGACCCGACTTACCTGGTACTGAGGCCAGGGTGGGTTAAAGGACCCCGGTGTCTCCTTGGTCTCTTTGTGTAGGTACAGAGCCTGAGGTGGGGACTCTTGTCCCTCTTGTGTACCGTAGAGGGTCCCAGGAGGGAGGAGCAGGCCAAGTGGGCCAGTCACTGTCCCGCCCTTAATCAGCAACCATCCAAAGCCTCCAGGGCCTTTGGCTGTTCCCCCTGAGGTGGCGATTTCTGTGGTACTCAGAGAGCTGGGTCTTGGCATTTGAGATTCCACTCAGCAGAAGGTGGCCGAGGGCATGGGAGTGAGGATTCCTCGGGGGAAGATGAGACAGCGAGGACAGTTGTGGACCTGCCATGTGGGGTTGGATTTTGGAGTTTTTCAGCAGACGGGAGGGCAGAGGAGCCCAGTGTGGTGGAACCAGGGAGTGAACGTGATTCAACCCTGGTCACTCTGGGCTTGGGGGCCCCAAAGGAAGGGGCTGGTCGTGAGAACAGAGGAGGCTGTGGGATGCCCAGGCTGCTCTTTTGGTGAAAGACTTCTCAGGAACACCATGAAAACGTGTGCTGCCGAGCCTTACTGGTCACCGATGTCGGCGTGGTCCCAGGGACCTGTCCTGGCCAGAGGTCACTTCTGCAGCACCCCCTAGGGAAGGAGGGCAGTTCAGAGCATGAGCTTTGAGGTCCAGCTGACTCCCAAGGGTCATTCCTGGCTCTGTCCCCACTTGCTGAGAGGCATGGGGTGAATAGATGAACACTCTTAAGCTGTAGTTCCCTCATCTTTAAGATGGAATTGTCAGGGGCCAGCAGATGGTGTAATGGTTATGTCGCTGGACGCCTACGTGGTCTACCACGCTTGAGTCCTGGACCTGATGGCTTAAAACTCAAGCCAGCGGGGACCAGCAGTTAGCGTAATGGCTATGTCGCTGGACTCCCACGTAGTCGACCGCGGTTCGAGTCCCGGACCTGGTGGCTTAAACTCATGCCGGGCGCATGTGCGTGCGTGCCCAAGATCCCGAGAGGAGAATGGAGGAGAAGGGATTGCGGCGTGACCATCCCCCCTGGGGGGTGATTTCCTGCTTTCTGTCTCTATGTCTCTCTCTGTCTGTCTGGCAAGCGCACGCGCCTTATAGCAAAAACCTCTCAAAAAAAAAAAAAAAAAAAAAAACTCAAGCCAGCCCATGACCGTGCATGCCCAAAATTCCAAGAAGAGAATGGAGGAGAAGGGATTGAGGTGTGGCCATCCCCCCCGGGGGGCAATTTCTCACTTTCTGTCTCTGTCTCTCTGGCGAGCGCACACACCCTGGCAAAAATCTCTCTTAAAAATAAATAAAAATGGAATGGTCATGAATACTCTGTACACATTTTATAAGAGGGTTAAATGAGACGCCAGGCATGCAGAAGCTGGCGCACAGCAAGTCCAGAGCGAGCACTGGTAGTTACCATCCACAGCAGGTGTCTCTGCAGCAGCCCTGCAGATTCAGAGCTAGTGTCCCACTTGCCGACGAGGAAACAGGCTCCGGGAGGTCCTGTAACACCCCAGGGTCCTCCTGATGGACTAGAATTGACTCCTGTTTTTACGTTCTATTGGTGGCTGAATTTTTTATTGTTTATTTATGTACTTCTTTCATGAAAGAGAGAGGGGGCAAGCATCCCCAACATGGTTTCCATGCCATGATCCACCCCCAGCCTATGCCAGCCAGGGTCACAGGCACAGCCTGCGTGCTCAGCACATACAGGGAGACCTCGGGCCTCTGCCATGTGGCCCTGACCTTGCGGAGCACCAGTGCCACACTCATAGTTGGCTCAGCGTCTGGATGTGCGGACCATCCAAACTGCCTTTGCTTTTTATTTTTGTTGTGTAGGTTTTTCCATAGGGTGCCTGCACTCACTGGAGAGAGACAGTGAGAGAAAAAGTGAGAAATCCACCCCCCCGGGGACGACCATGCTGCAGTCCATCCTCTATTCTCTTCTCATGATTCTGGATGTGCCTGCTGTGATTTCCATGTCTAGGGTCTGGGACTCGAACTGTGGTCAGCCATGTGGAAGTCCATCTCCTTAACCACCACACCCCGTGCTGGCCCTTAAATTGTCTTTGTTACATTGGCATCTGCCAACAGGCTACAGATATGTGTGGAATAAGGCTTCAGCAAAGTAACGCTTTGAAAGTAGTAACGTTTAAGGAAATGCAGATAGAGTTGTCAAGACAGAATCTAGGGTTAAAGTATTTGAGGTGTATTCCAGGTAACTTAAATTGATTACTGAGACCCAGTGTTAAGTTATACTAATAGTTGCAGGTATGCACAGGAAATTAGACATTCAATATTTTGAGAGAAAATCTTAAGTGTTAAATATGTTCGGTAATGTGTAATTATAATTCTATTTCAAATGTTATTAAACACACTGCAATTTTCACTCTGAAACCAGACTGCTGGGCAGAGGAGGTCACTAACCTATTTAGAGACTCCTCGGTAGTCCTTATTTTGGCAGGGAGTACTGGCGTTCCCCGTGCTGGGTATCGAGAGACATCTGAAAATGCTTTTCCTGCCAGGACTTGTGACCAAAGAAACTCCCGAGGCGCTCTGCCCTGCCTGCTCTCTGCTCAGAGCGTGTATTTCTAGATCGCCCTGAGCTTACTGCTGTATAGTCTTTCACCCACCTTGTCTCTGTCCCGAGCACCCCTGAGAGTGAGCCAAGTGCACACTCTGCTGTCGCCCGGCTCCAGCATGGGCCTGGGGCCTGGCATGTGGCAAATGTGCGGTAAGTGGAAGAAATACCTTGGGTGTCCCTGGTATCTCTCATACATTAGTTGGGATGTAGCCCACTGTCATGGCCCATTACTTCTGTAGTGTAGACAGCCACTACTTTTTATAAGGAATTGCTTTGGTTGGTGATGACTTTGAAGTCATCCTGGTAGCAGTTTAGAGAATTTAGAATTTCATTTCTAGGCTTTCAGAGTACGAAAGAATCAGTTTAATCTGATAAGAAACACAACTGGGCTTTTTGTAATCTGCATTGGTTTTGCGTGTTTCTGTTTACAGTGTGTAACTTAAAAGAACAATGACATGTCAGGTTTTTGTTTGTTTGTTTTTGTTTTGTTTTTAATTATTTGTTTTAGCTTTGCTATGAGGCACATACCAGAGAGAGAAAGAGGGAGAATGAGAGAGAGAAAGTGAGAAATCAACCCCCAGGGCAGGGGTGGCCACACTGCAGTCCTTTCTTGTCCATTCTCCTCTCTGGATTTTGGGCACACATGCACACGAACCCAGTGTGAGTTTCAAACCACCAGGTCCAGGACTCAAACTGCGGTGGGCCCTATGGGAGTCCAGTGCCTTGACCACCACGCCACCTGCTGGCCCCCAGACATGTCAGTTCGTAACAGAGAACCATTGCTACAGGACATGGTGGAGGGTCTGGGTGGAGTACTGAAGTAAGCAGAAAGAGAGGTCTGTGGCGTGAGGAGGCTAACCTGCAGGTAGTTCCAGGTTAGCAGGGCACATGTGCTCATAATGGGTGGGGGAGTGAGAAAGCACCCCCGTGCGGAATGATCATGCTCACTGCAATTCCTTTTCCTCCATTTCCCTTTTTCGTTGGGATTTTGGGTGTGTCCAGTGTGTTTTTTGAGCTTCCAGGTTCAGGGATCCAGCTGCTTTTATCATCAGACTGTGGGCTGGCCTGGCTTTGTTCTTTGACGACAGTTTTCTCCTGGCTGTTAACAAGTATTGTGTAAGACATAGTGAGTGTGTGTGTGTGTGTGTGTGTGTGTGTGTCCACTGTTTACCTGTGGAATGGGTTTGGGGTCCTAAGTGTCAAGTCCCACAGCCCGAGAAGCTGCAGACACACCCGACAGCGCCTGGTGGCGAGCGAGGGAGCTGTACTTCGTCTTTCCTGTGGAGGCCAAGGACCTGGTGGGGACCCCCTCCACAGGGAGTGGGCAGTGCCCCGAGCTCTTAGCAGGTGGGCTCAGCTCTTGGTGGCTTACAGACATGGACCCACCTAGGTGTGCAGCTCACCAGGGCCCCGGGCTTCTCGTCGCTTTCGTTTCCAGCACTAGTCTCCTAACGGGTACTCTGCACGAGCATCGCCCTCGCAGGCAGAGACTGCTGCTTTACCCTCTCCTCTTTAAAAGTTTCTTGGGATTGGGACCAGCAGTTAGCGTAATGGCTATGTCGCTGGACTCCCACATGGTCAACCGTGGTTCGCATCCTGGACCCGGTGGCTTAAACTCACGCTGGGCGCATGTGCATGTATGCCCAAGATCCCGAGAGGAGAATGGAGGAGAAGGAATTGCGGCATGGCCATCCCCCCTGGGGCGTGATTTCTCGCTTTCTTTCTCTCTGTCTCTGTCTGTCTGTCTGGCGAGCGCACGCACCCTATAGCAAACTCTCCAAAAAAAAACAAAAGAAAAGTTTCTTGGGAACAGCAGTTGGTGTAATGGCTATGTCGCTGGACTCCCATGTAGTCAACTGGTTCGAGTCCCGGACCCGGTGGCTTAAACTCACACTGGGCGCGTGTGCATGTGTCCAAGATCCTGAGAGGAGAATAGAGGAGAAGGGATTGTGGTGTGGCCATCCCCCTGGGGGGTGATTTCTCACTTTCTGTCTCTCTGTCTCTCTCTCTTTTTGGTGAGCACACGCGCCCTATAGCAGAAACCTCTCAAAAAAAAGTTTACTTTTCTTCTTCCTTCCTCCCTCCCTCCTTCCTTCTTTCTTTCCTTTTCCCTTCTTTACCCCTTCTTTCCCTTTTTTCTTCCCTCCTTCCCTCCCTTTCTTCTTCTTTCCTTTCTCTTTCTCTCTCTCTCCCTGTCCCTCTCCCCTCTTTTCCTTTCTTCTATGAGCGAGAGAGACAGACGTCACTCCCAATAGGATCCTAACACCACAGTCACCCCCAGCTTCAGCCAGCCCAGATGATGGGCACACATATGCCTGGCATTCTTTGGGAGGGCACCTGCCTAAAACCTGGGACCCTCCCAGTAGGTCAGCATTGCAGAGTGTGACATTTTACCACTGTGTCACCGTCAGTCCCCACTTTTAAATGTTATGGCTTCTTTAGAATTTTGAGTGACATCTGCTTTTTGTGAAAGGGTTCAGTTTGTATCTCAGTGTGCTTGAAATTAGTCAAAGGCAGTGTGGGATTCCGGAATGATTTTTAAGAGCCTGGCCTTAGGGCCAGCTCTGCAAGAAAGTAACGGAAGCATGTCTGCTCCAACGTTCACTGTTCTCTCACGTGTGACGTGCTCTCTGATTTATAAGGAAGTTATGAAGGTTCTCGTGGACATTTTGAGGGTGTGGGAAATGAAACTCTTTTGCACTGCTTTGAGCTTCAGAAGTGAAAGTATAACTTAAAACCTGCCCGAGTTTACCTCCTGTAGAAAGCCTTTCCCGCCCTGGGACCCCCCGCTCCTGCTCTCTCTCTCCACCCTGGCCCCCTCCTGGAGTCCTCCCGTCGTTCAGATTAGGCATGGTCCTCAGTGTTGTAACATCCACACCTCCAGCGCCTGCCTGGTCCCTACCCCAAGGTTAGTGCTCAGCCAGTATTTGAATTAAAGTGGAAAAGAGAGGACATGGATGAATCACAGACTGCTTTTTTTCATTTCATTCTCCTGACACGTTGTCTTAGTCCTTTATTGTGTCTTCAGCAGAAATAGCAGAGACTGGGTGATCTCTAAAGGAAGGTTTACGGACTCAGTTCTAACGACTGCGAAGGCATCACGAGATGGCGGAAGGCAGACCTTTGAGCAGAGTCTGGTCCGTGGACTGGTGGTCCCTGCCTGCCACCAGGTGTCCATCATGGGAACCCGCCCTGATGACCCATACCTGGGGTACCACGGAGGGATTCGGTTTTGACCTACCTTCCATACAGCCGAGTCCCAGCTCAGGAACTTTGGGGGACATCCAGTCACCATCCACTAAGACCAGATTCCAAAACAGAAATCTCTGGGGGACCACACATTATTCATACTAAAAAACAGACAGTGTTGACTGTGATTACTGTTGTAAAATTATCCGTATCTCAAAAACTGATGGAAGTAAAGAATGGTTGTCTTCGAGGAAACAAATGAAGACGGTGTAGTTCTGTAAAGAAAATCATAATCATATCGAAACGAACTGAACTTTCACCTCCAGTTAAAAGGGAGACTTCAACAGTTTAAAAGTTATTGTTGGGGGCCAACCAGGGGGGATGGTGGTTAAGACTTGGATCCCAGCTGGGCGAGTTCCAGTCCTAGACCCAGCAGCTTGGAAACATGCTGGCACATTGGGTGTACCCAGAACCCCAAGGAGAGAATGGAGGAGAAGGGCTCGTGGTGTGGCCACACACCTCCCACCCTCAAAGGGCGATTCCTCACTTTCCCTCTTTTTCTCTGTGTCTCTTTTTCTCTCTAGCAAGCAAGCACACCATAGCAAAACCTTAAAAAAAAATAAAGAAAAAGGAAAGGTTAATGTTGGAATGTCCTTGATAACTTAAAAACATTGTATATTTGGTTATATTTTACCTTTTAAAGACATGGTTATTGGGGCCAGCTGGTGGCGTGGTGGTTAGGGTACTTGAGTCCCACATGGCCAACCACAGTTCGAGCCCGAGACCTGGTGACTTGAAGACCATACAGGGCACGTGTTCATGAGTTCCCAAAATCCTAAGAGGAGAATGGAGGAGAAGGAATTGAGGTGTGGCCCTACCCCCGTGGGGTGATTTCTCATTTCTCTCTCTCTCTGGTGAGCAAGCACATATAGCAAAATATCTAAAAAAAAAAAAAGAGAAGAAAAAAAAAGCCATGTACATTTTGAAATGGTAATTAAATTTGTAAAGTCTTCAGATTATTTTTATATCAACATCAGAAAATGAATGATGAATATCAGATCATCAGATAACAAATGAGCTCTTCGCAGAATTCTGGCTTTGCGAGGTTTTGCCAATTTGTACAAGAGGTCTTCAAAAAGGTAAAGGGAAAAACATGGTAAATGGAGAATCTCCCTGTGGTGTGCTGTACACTGGCTGTGCTGAGTCAGCTTGTCGTGGTGTGCCCCTCCCCAGCTCAACAAGCTCCCAGACTGTATCTGAAGACGGGTGGCGGGGACCAGCAGGTAGCGTAATGGCTGTGTTGCTGGACTCCCATGTAGTCAACCATGGTTCGCATCCCGAACCCGGTGGCTTAAAACTCACGCCAGGCGCGTGTGCATGCGTCCCAAGATCCCGAGAGGAGAATGGAAGAGAGGGGATTGCAGTGTGACCATCCCCCAGGGGGGTGATTTCTCGCTTTCTGTCTCTCTGTCTCTCTCTCTCTCTGTCTGGCGAACGTAAGCGCTCTATAGCAAAAACCTCTCCAAAAAAAAAAAAGACGGGTGGCCACCTGGTCACTCTGGGCTTGACCCCCATGTGGCCTCCTATCCTGCCAGTCTCCTGCCCCATCTGCTGGCCTACCATTCTGTCCTGTTGTGGCCTCCGTTCTCCATCATTAGCGAGTTCCAGGCCAGTCTCGGCAGCATCGTGAGACCCTTTCCCTAAAAAAATGTTATTAATGAAAACAAACCAAAACTAAAACATTCTTTCCCACTGAACTGTCCCCGTATCCAGTTCAGGCACGTCACTCTCCACTCATGCCTGTCTTTGGGCTTGCTAGTACCTTCACGTGGGTGGGTAGTTGCACACCCAGGATGTTGATGGTGCCTGCTGCGTAGACGGGAATGTCCACTGTGGTGCAGGTGCTGCTCCACTTAGGTTTCCTTCCTAGCAGGATGCCCTTTGGCATCAGAAGACCCAACTCTGCTACAGAAGGAGGAAGATGTTTCCATGCTCTGGCCTCAGTAGCAGGTGGTGGTAGGGTTTCTGACCACACCTGTCTTGGGTTTGGAGTGTCCCACGTGAGATGCCCAGCAGGTGTCAGGCCAGAGACTTAGGCTGTAATGGCAGTGGACAGTCACTTTAGGGCACTGGTGGCAGGGTGGCTTGGTCCTCGTCACCCCTGAAAGGCTGGCAGTGCAGCTGCTGACGCCGCCCAGAGCTTGACCATTGCTCGTTTTGGAGAAAAATGTGCAGAGCGCAGCCCTCCACAACAGCCGGGGGGGGGGGGGGGGCCGGGGGGCGCGGGGTGGGGGGGGGGGGTCCTGGGGGTGTCCTCGGTATGTGAAGGGTCTTTCACAGTTGTGCCCCCCTGGTTTTTCCTCCCCATGACCCAGCATCAGGGGGAGAATGTACTCGGGACCGGGGCGACCCGGCCACTCGGGGCGGCAGAGCTGAGAGAGGCTGTCAGGAAGAGGCAGCTCTGAGGGGAGCGAGTCCTGTTCTGCTGCTCTCTGACCAGGGCTCACCACCTCTGGAATAACAAGAGCAGTTTTGACTGTAACGTTTCATCTTTAACTAAGTTCTGCTGTGGCTGCTGAGAAATGTTGGGTTGTGGGGAAAGTCATGATGCATTTGTGCACAGGAAAACCCGCGTGACTTTCTCAGCACCCCAATAACAAAGCAGAGATCAGCAAAGAGAGTTCTCTGCCAAGGAATTAAAATCAAAGGTTTGGGCCTTGCTTTCAGTTCTCCATTAGGAAAATGACCAGGAGAAAACGTTCTTTGTTGAGAATGTTCCATATAAATGTTGATCTCTGCATTTACAGCTGCAGTGGTACCTTTCACACCCTGCCGCCCACCTTGGCTTCTTAGAATGAGACAGGTTCACAGAGCCACAGCAGGAGAGATGCTTACTCACTCCTGATGTGTCAGATCCTGCACCAGCCACCCTAGTGGGTCAGAGCGAGCTGCTTGCTCCTCACTGCAGAGGACTCACCTAGAGCCCGGGGCCGGGGATTCACGTCAGGACGTCCGACGATCCGTCTGCACTGTCCCCGTTCTGAGCCAGGGTGTTGATGAGCTGTGAGTGTGCATGTCGGTATCTTCGGATTGTTTCTGTTTTCCTGCCCCTCTTTTATCTTTCCATCTTTGTTTCTATCTTTCTTTCTCTGTTGTAAAGAAGAGTATGTTTCTGGGGCCAGCAGGTGGCGTGGTGGTTAGTGCACTGGACTCCTGCATGGCCTACCATGGTTTGAGTCCTGGCCCCAGTGGCTTGAAAGTGGCTTGACAATCACACCGGGTACACGTGTGTGTGCCCAAAATCCTGAGAAGAGGGTGGGGGAGAAGCGATTGCAGTGTAGAAGAAAATGAAGGAGAAGGGATTGTAGTGTGGCCATCCCCCCGGTGGGATATCTCATTTCCTTCTCTGTCTCTCTCTTACTAGTGCACATGCCCTTAAAAAAAAAAAATGTTTCTTTCTGAGCCAGAGAACTTTGGGACACAGGAAGTGGCTAGCAGACATACCTGTTAAGGAGAGGTTTGTTACCTGTTCTCATAGCATGGGAGACTTTGGTGAAGAGATGAACTCATTTAACTATTGAGCCTTGTTAGTAGACGTTGAAAGTTATCTTGGATTACCTTGGAGGAAAAAGTGACTTTGTTCATTAGTGTTCATTTATGCGGTGTCTGTATGAATCTTTCCCAGAGAGAATCCCGAGCCGCGGGCAGGTGCCTTCGGTCTGTGTGCTTCATCCCCTCAGCACTACCGGGCGAGCTGTCAGTTCAGGCCCTCGTGTTGCCGAGAGCTGGGAAAGTTGGGGAGCCATCCCTGTGGTCTCTCAGCTACTGGAAAGCTGTGTCAGTTCCGGAGACCTGAAGGACTGTGCATGGTTGAGACAGCCACTTAGAAACCCCCACCTTGGGCCGTACCGAAGCCCGGTCAGTGATACCACGAAAAAGCTCCGGTTGGCTCACAGAAACCCACTTTTCCTGTAACCCTGGGAGAAATCCTACCATTTGACAAGTCACATCTTTCATCTTCTTAAGGTTCTAAATGCTTCAGAGGAATCAGCGTATCCAGCTCCTCCCTCTGGGCTGAAATGCAGCCCCAGTGTTCACCAGCGCCTCCCCATCCACCGTCTCCCCGACCTTCCAGCTGGTTCTGCTTGGGTAGTGAATACACTGTGGCAGGATATTACACTTCAGAATGGCCATGTTTTCTTTGCTAAATATCTGACAGTAGAATCCAGTGAATCGAAACAGAGCTAGAGTTTAGAAATCATCTAGGCCAACTCTTCAGACAAGATGAGGACACAGAGGGCTGAAGCCCAGACTAGAATTCAGATGATCGCTGGCCAGTGGCGGGCAGTTTCCCCTGCTAGCTCCCCTGCACACTCATGCTTTGGCTTGGGTATAGTTGGGGTGTTGGGTGCCGGGCTGAGATCGTATCTTCTGTTGGTAGCCGAACACGCTTGGCTTCAGGTCAAAGGCCGTGGCAGTGTGCTCAGCGAGTGCTGCTTCCTGACCAGGTGCTGGAGGTGGTGGGCTGGGGAAGGGGTTTAAGAGCAGGATGTTGACCATCCTGTTACCTCAGCGCTCTAAGAAATGGAGAGGAGCGTCTTAGAAGTTACTTCATTGGATGAAATGTTAAGGATGGCTAAAGTTTAAAGGAAGGCATGCACACATAACCTGGTGTGAGTTTCAAGCTTCTGGGACTTGGAACCAGTTATTTAGGGAGTATTAGTGCTTTTTATTCGGTTGGCCATGTGGGAGTTCAGTGACGTAACCATTACACCATCTGCTGGTCCCAGCAAACATATTTTTTAAAATCTCTAAAAAGCAAAGGAGAAGAGGCAATAAAAGTCTCTAAGAAATGAAGAGGAGCATCTTAGAAATTAATTTATTAGATTGTTAAGAATGGCTTAAGGGGGCCAGCAGGTGATGTGGTTAAAGGTTCTGGACTCCCACATGGCCGACTGTGGTTCAAGTCCCAGACTGGCAGCTTCCTTTCTCGTTCTCTCTCTCTCTCTCTCTCTCCCTCTGTCCCTCTTTGGTCAAATTAAAATAAATTAATGAATAAATAAAGTTAAAATAATTATTTTTTTAAAAAGCAATTTAAAAAGAGTAAAAGAAAAAATGTGTTAACATCTCCCAATTCTGCCCCAAGAGTTTTTACTGGTTTTCTTAGAATATTTTCAATAGCTCATTTTGAATCATCGAAAGTTTTTAGAGTAGAAATTTCTGCTTTTAGGACCAGCAGATGGTATAATGGTTATGTTGCTAGACTCCACATAGTCATCCATGGTTCAAGGCGCGGACTCAGCAGCTTAAAACTCACGCCAGGTGCATGTGCATGTGTGACCAAAATCTCAAGAGGAGAATGGAAGAGAAGGGATTGTGGCATGGCCGTCCCCGTGAAGGGTGATTTCTCTCTTTCTGTCTCTCTGTCTCTCCAGGGAGCACAAATGCCTACTAAAAATCTCTTCTAAAAAAGAAAAAAGAAATTTATGCTTTCTAATTTTAAAAATTTGATCATTTTCCACAAGTAGTTTTCGAGGATGAATGGTTGTTTCTAAACAGTAGGATTATCAGATGATTCTGACCTAACTTTATTTTGTTAACTGGGGAAACGCACAGGTCTAGGAGGGCAAGTCCCTGCTTCCTGGCCCCTGCTCCACTTCTAGCGAGAGGTGAACCTCAGGGGCCATTTCTGTCACATGAAGATGATATTGTCTCTCCAGGTATCAGGCCGTGGGCCATTTCTGTGAATTGGATCCTTTTGTGAAGTCTATCCATTTCTGTACAAGTATAGGAGGTTCCTCCCTTGTTTTAAAATAGAATTTTTTTTTTTGAGAGGTTTTTCACTATAGGGCGCGTGCGCTCGCCAGACAGACAGAGAGAGACATAGAGACAGAAAGTGAGAAATCACCCCCCAAGAGGGGATGGCCACGCCGCAATCCCTTCTCCTCCATTCTCCTCTCGGGATCTTGGGCACGCACGCACACACGCCCGGCGTGGGTTTTAAGCCACTGGGTCCGGGATGCGAACCGCGGTCAACTACGTGGGAGTCCAGCGACATAGCCATTACGCTAACTGCTGGTCCCTAAAATGGAATATTTTGAATCATAAATATGAGTTATGAAGGCTTAAAGAACAAGGTATGACAGTAGAAACGCATGGTGCTTTCGGGAGGTCTTGAAAGCCTCTGCATATGGTAGGTTGGCAGTTCAGTTCATGCCTTTCTTTCTTTGATATAGCAATAGGTCCCAGGAAAATATTTTAATAAATTTAAGAAAAAATAAAATATGTGAATTACACCACGAAGGCAACAGATTTACTAGGTTATATGATTGCTACACACATCTCATGTGGGTCCGTGTGAAGACCCCAATTCTTGATTTGAGTTGACATCCCTGCTGCAAATCTAAATTTAGGGGAAACAACTCTCCTTTGCTGATAGACAGTAACAACCTTTTTTAGTTACTTAGGGGGTCTTAGTGCTTTTTGTTGAGAGTTTCTCATTTTCTTTTCTTTTTTTTTTGGAGAGATTTTCACTGTAGGGCGCGTGCGCTCGCCAGACAGACAGAGAGAGACATAGAGACAGAAAGCGAGAAATCACCCCCCAGGGGGGATGGTCACGCCGCAATCCCTTCTCCTCCATTCTCCTCTCGGGATCTTGGGCACGCATGCACACGCGCCCGGCGTGAGTTTTAAGCCACCGGGTCCGGGACACGAACCACGGTCGACTACGTGGGAGTCCAGCGACATAGCCATTACGCTAACTGCTGGTTCCCAAGAGAGTTTCTCGTTTTCTGATGGGAGGCTCTGTGATCCGGCTCGGCCGGTACTGCAGGCTGTGGCTTTACGGACACCTCCCTTCTCTAATTTGCTGTTTGCAGAGAACTTTCTCCCAAGCTTGAAACACTGTTCCTTGTTCAGGAACACTTGGACACTGGGTGGGCCTCTCACCCCAGAACAGTGCTCAGGGAAGGCTGAACAGAGGGAGGGCAGGCAGGGGGGCCCAGCATCCCAGGGGGGCGTTTCCCCTCGGTTACCAGGCTGTGCAAGAAAACTGCAAAGCCCGGGAGTAAAAGTGCCCCACCACTCAAAAACAGTAGGCACAGCCCTCTATTTCTCTCTTCTTTTAAAAAGAATTATTTATTTAATTTAATTAATTAATTAATTTATTCATTTATTTTAATTTGACCAGAGAAAGAGAGAGAGAAAGCCACCAGGTGGCTTGATTCGTAGTCGGCCATGTGGGAGTGTCCAGCACTTTAACCACCATCTCACCTGCTGTCCCCTCTTTATTTCTCTTATTTTCCCTTTTTTGTTGTTTTTAATTTTTTTAGATTTTTGCTGTAAGGCACGTGTGCTTGCGAGAGAGAGAGACAGAGAGGGAGACAGAAACAGAGACAGGGAAACTGAGAAGTCACCTCCCAGAGGGGAGGATCACCCAGCAGGCACACACATGCATCTGTAGTGTTTTAGAAACAGCTATGTCCAAGACTCAAACCATGGACGGCCACGTGGGATCCAGCACTGTAACCACCAGGCCACCTGCTGGCCCCATTTACTTTTTACAATCTAGCAATGAGTCCATTTTTAAAACGCGCTTTCATCTACCTTGCCACATAGAAATACATCACTTAGTGAGGAGTTAATTCCAAGATACACAGTGGGGATTTGTTTCATAAATATAGGTTTTCTTTTGGGGAGCTGATTTGGGAGAAATAAATGATTAAAAAGAAACAGTGATACAGTTTTTAAATTGAAATTGGTGCATGTAACACTTTGATTTTGAGATCATATATTTACATATGAATATACATATATGCACACAGGTATATATATATATTCATATATGTATATACACACAGATTATATATATATATATGAGATGCCTATGTGTGTGTATATGTATATATACACATATATAAATCATGTTTTTCAAGATGTATAGTTCTATGTGGGAGTCAGTGTTTCTTAAAACTTTTATAAAATTCTTATATCTACCTTTAATTGTTTATATTGTTTGAAATTTCAAAGGAAAGGACTCAAAATCAATTCAAGCCTGTGTATTTTAGTAAGCTTTTTAAAAAGCAGTTATATTTAATTAGTGGTGGGTGCCTGCAGATGGGTGACACTGTCACCTCACAGTAGTGTTCAGAGAAGGCCAAGTGGAGAGGAGACAGATGGGGAGAGCCACTGTGTCCCAGCAGGGTCGAGCCCTGCCCCAGTACTTTTTAAAATCCCATATATCTCTCTCACCCCTAAATCTTGTGATTCTGATGTATTCCCTGTCCTTCCTTTGAGATGCACTTCTGGGCCCTGGTAAATGTTAGGCGCTAATAAATCTTACTGTTCAAGGGATTACTAACTAAAATGTAACTGTAGGAAAGCCTCAAAAAAAAAGAGAAAACAAAAAGCTCTTAAACTCTCTGTAATGGTTCACAGTTGTCTGCGGACTATATAAAGTATTCTTATGTGAAAAAGAGGCACAGTCTTAGGCGACCTTCTGTTACCAGCAGGGTAAAGTCCAAATCCTTTAACCTTTCTGTTGGAAGATACTGTTGGATCTGACTTAATATTTATGAAATTTACACCAAGGCACTGGCATTAATTTCTTATGTTTAGATCAGAGGACTGCAAGGATCAACTGAAAAAATTAGGACTCAAACACAAGAGTGCTAAGTATTCTCAAAAGTTCACTTTAGGGCCAGCCAGTGGTGTGGTAGTTAAGGTGGTTGGATCTGCCGTGGCTGACTGTGTGATTTGAGTTCGAGCCTCAGCAGCTTGAAGAACACGCTGGTAGAATGTGTGTTAGAGGAAAAATGGAGGAGCAGGGACTGCAGTGTGATCATGCCCTACAGGGGGTGCCTTCTTTCCTTCTCTTTCTCTGTCTCCTACAAGCACACATACTTTCTAGCAAAAAAAAAAAAAAAAAAAATGTTTTTTAAGTAAAAAGTTGAGACCAGCAGGTGGCTTGGTGGTTAAGGTACTGGATTCCCACATGACCAGATGTGGTTTGGGTCTTAGACCTGGAAGCTTGAAAATCATGCCAAGCTCATGTGTGCCCAAAATCTCAGGAGGAGAATGGAGGAGAAGGGATCATGGCATGGCTATCCCACCTCTGGGGGGTGATTTCTCACTCTTGCTCTCTCTGTCTCTCCAGCAAGTACATGTTCCTTACGCCGAAAAACTAAAAAAAAAAAAAAAAAAAAAAGTTAGTTGTAGTCACTTAGTAAGTGAAATATTGTCTTATTGTGATTTTTTTTTTCTTTTTTTGGTGGGGGGAGATTTTTGCTATAGGGCATATGTATGTGTTGGAGAGACAGGGAGAAAGCAAGAAATCACCCCCAGGGGGATGGTCAAGTTGCAGTCCCTTCTCCATTCTCCTCTCGGGGTCTTGAGCATGCATGCACATGCGACTAGCATGAGTTTTAAGTCGCCAGGTCTGGGACTCAAACCATGGTCGACTACGTGGGAGTCCAGTGACGTAACCATTAACATCATCTGCTGGTCCTTCATTGTGATTTTAATTAGCATTTCTGCATGACTTATGATAATTGTCTTTTCACGTACTTATTTGTCCTCTGTATTTCTTTTAGCATCAGAAAGTAAGGTAGTGCATGGGGCCAGCAGTTAGCGTAATGGCTATGTCGCTGGATTCCCATGTAGTTGACCACAGATCGAGTCCCAGACCCTGTGGCTTAAACTCACGCCGGGCGCATGTGCGTGCGTGCCCAAGATCCTGAGAGGAGAATGGAGGGGAAGGGATTGTGGCGTGGCCATCCCCCCTGGGGGGGGATTTCTTGCTTTCTGGCTTTCTGCATCTCTCTGTCTTTCTGGCAAGCGCATGCGCCCTATAGCAAAAACCTCTCCAAAAACAAGAAAAGAAAAAAAAAAAAGAAAGTAAGGTAGTGCTCACAAAACAAGTAAGTCAAGGGCTCAGAGGGTGGCTGCGTGGAATCTGGCTCCCCTGACCTCCGTGCCAGGCGGCCCTGGTCAAGACCTCTCACAGCTTAGCCTTCGGCAACAACGCCAAGCGCAGACATTCACGTAGTGCACCGTCGCCTTCCGACACACTCACCATCCCCCAGAGATCCCTGTGGTGGTTGAGTTGCAGGTGCCTCATGGGGACTGCTGCACACTGAGACTCTGACATCGTGGAGGGAGCCATGAAGGGAGGTGCAGCAGCTGAGCAGAGCCTGGGCGGGGGCTGGGTAGTCACTGTCCTTGAGCAGTGAGGGAGAGCAGAGCACGGACTGTAAATTCCAAACTGGACAGGAGGTACAGGTCTGTCGGGCAGACACGGCGGACTCAGGTGTGCTCTGCCTTCCTGTGTGGAGCCCTCCCTGAGCACGCCAGGCTTCCCTGTGACCATGATCTGGGGCTGGCTGAAGCTGGGGGTGAGCCATGGCACCACGACCCTATTGGGGGTGCTTTTTCTCTCTCCCTGTCTCTCTTGCTTATGGAAAAAATAATTTAAAAAAAAATTTTTTTTTAAAGAATATATAGGACCTGTTGGTGGCATGGAAGTTAAAGCTGCTGGATCCCACGTGGCAAACTACATGGCTTGAGTCCCAGACCCGATGGCTTGAAAAAGATACTGGGGGTGTATGTTTCCAAAATCCTGAAAGGAGAGTGGAGGAGAAAGGATTACAGTGTGTCTACCCTCCCGGAGGGTGATTTCTCACTTTTACTGGAGACAGAAAATAGGGAAAGCTCTAGAGAAACTTACTTTTCCGCAAGAAGTATTGTAGAAGATTGTAAGCAACATTGGTAGTAAAAGCAGGAATAGTCTGTTTTAATGCATAATACTCCCAACACCGAATGTGCGTGGTGTGCTTTTCAACACTAATAGCCATTTGTCCCACTCTCCGGATACCAACCTAGAGGCTTCGGTTCTGACAGTACCTTGAGTTAGTCTCAGACCTCACAGGTTTAAGGGCTCAGTCCCACAAGATTGCTTCACTTCAGAAGGTAGTCAGGAGGCCAGCAGGTGGTGTGGAGGATAAGGTGCTGGATACCACGTGGCCCATTCCACGTGGGAGCTGGTAACTTGATAATCATGCCAGGTGCATGTGTGTGCATGCCCAAAATCTCAACAGGAGACTGGAGAAGGGACTGCAGCCCGACCTTCCCCTCTGGGGGGTAATTTCTTGCTTTCTCTCTGGTGATTGCACATGCCTTATAGCAAAACTTATAAAAATAAAGGGGCCAGCAGGTGGTGTAGTGGTTAAGGCGCTAGACTCCCACATGGTAGCAGTTCAAGTCCCGGACCTGGCAGCTTGCTTTCTCACTTTCTCTTTTTCTTTCTCTCTCTTTCTGATCAAATTGAATAATAATAAAAAACAAAAATTAAATAAATCTTTTTAAAAAAGTAACGTAGCTAGAAATAGCAGGTCCCCAGTTTACTCGTGCTTTTGTTCAACTTGGCTGCAACAGAGTGGCCTCCCCACTAAGCATTTATCAAGAAAAATGACACTACAAAGCTGATAGAACTTGTGCTGAAAACGGTAACAGGCTGTTCTATTGTTTTGTTTTTTGAGTAACTGACGGCGTTGGTTAAAACTTAGTTTATCTTCTGACTTTTTTAAAAATTTGCCTGCATGCATATGCTTGCTGGAGAGAGACAGGGGAAAGAGAGAAAGCTCTCTTACTTAGGGGATGGTCACACCCCATCCGTTCTCCTCCATTGCTCCCTCCTCTTGGGATTTTGCGCACATAAGCACACACACCTGGTGTGTTTCTCAAGCCGGCAGAGTCCAGGACCCAAACCGTGAGGCCGGCCATGTGGGATGTGGGATCTGGCCTCCTTAGCTACCCGCTGGTGGGCTCATCCTCTGACTTGTTAGTAGAACTTACACCTTCGCTCACACCCCGCACATGGAAGTCCTTTGGTGCTCAGAGTAAATGAGAGCCCCGTTTTCCTATAACAGGGAAGGCAAGCTCCGCCTTAGGATGTCTGCTGATCCATGGCGCCCGCACCCCGTGCGTGACTGGGGAGACTACGAAGCAGCTGGCCCTGGTTGGTGATTCCTCGGCACACGAGCATGTCCTCACAGTGCCAAGCCGGCTGGAAGGATTCGGGGCAGGAAGTGGGCTGCTGGGAGATAAGGCAGCAGCTGTGAATTGCGGACAAGAAAGGAAATGAGCGAGCTGCCCGGGGAAACAGCACTAGCACTTTGACTTTATTTTCCACCAGGACGCGTTGGGAGAATCTGTCTCCAGTTCTGGAGGGTAGCTCCCTATTCAGGTTCAGCCAGTGAGCTCAGAAGGAAGTATGTGCACGGGACTGCTTCTCCATTCACTGCTGCCTCCCGACTGATGGAGAGTCAGGGAAAAATAGGAGAGCACGTCCTGGAGTGGTGCGTTTATCCACAGTGGCCACTGTGTTCTCGTGAGACCCCGAAGTCTTTACTTTAGCTCGGAATAATGTAAAAGATGTCTGCTCTGCTCTTCGTGTCTGCGGCGTGCTGTGCGTGTGCGGGCTGCGTTTGTGAGGAGGGGGTTTGGTCGTCGGTGCGAGTAAAGCAGCGGCCATGCGTGGCAGCAGCTGGGGCACAGCGTAGAGGTGACTGACCCCTGTCCCTGAAATGCCGCATTTGCCGTTAAGTATTGCTTCCTAAGGCGGCTCGTGCTCACTGCTGCTGACCCGGGAAAATGACTTGGATCTGGGAATACCGTCTTCCTACCTGTCGTGTTCCATTCTGGGCAGTTCTTTCTGGTACATTCATGATTGGGGGCTGAAATAGTTACTGTGTGACTTTGTAGCCACGTACACATTTGTGGATTAGGGCTTGGGACACATCACTGTTGGATCTGAAAGAAATCTGTGAAGTTGGCTTTTGCCAAACATTTGAAGATTCTGAATTTGATGACACAGCCCATGTGACTTAAAATGTATGTGTTGCTCGCCGTAGTTGTGTTTTTTAAAATCACTGTCATTTAAGTAGAGAATTTCAAAAATTAGATTAAAAACGTGAGCGTGGATTTGTTGTCCTCCTGTGCACCAGCACGGGGCCCCTCGTTGGTCCACAGGTCTGTAATGGCAGATGGAGCACTGCATTTTGTCCACTTCGCAAAGCGAGCGCCGTAGGGACCACAGGCTCTTAGCCTCTGCCTCAGCGCCGGCTATTCCCGGCAGGCACGCAGCATGTGCTGCTGTTAGAATGCTCTGGGAAACTAAGTTTCAGTACTTTTATAGCTCAAAGATATCGTTTGCTAAGGAGCATAGCTTCTGATTATATACAAGAGGCCTTCAAAAGTTAACAGAAAATGTCTACTATGAGAAAAACTATGGATTTCAGAATCCTTTTGCGCTGAAGTGAATGCATATTTTAATTCTGTTATCCCATGAGCTTTCTGAAGTCCCTTCAAGTTGTTTGGCACAACATCTGTGACGTTGCTGCGTGCAGCACTCAGCTGTCCCTCTACCTGAGCAGGACAGGCTCCTCGCTGTGTGTGCACGGTGAGAGGCCCCGGCAGAGGGGAGCCTGGGCGTGCTCAGGTGTGCTCCAGGCAGCTCGACTTGAGCCTGGAGACTGTCGGCCAGACCAAGTTGAACTGGTTAGTGATTTGCAAGTCTCGAAGACCACAATCTCACAGATGTCTTTGATCTTTGCCAAGCTTTTAAGGAGCACTGTAATAGTCTTTACCTTGTAAGTGTAGGGCGGTCATTTTCTCGTAGAAAATTTTAGAGTTTTATTGTACAGCTCCCAAGTGCTGAATCCACCCAGTGTGGCAAACCAGGGCTAGCTCCAGGCAGAGCGATCCAGACTGCTTTGGGAATTTCTCCTAGCTCTCTTGTTCCCAGGAAGCAGGTTTTTTTTTTGTTTGTTTGGGTTTTTTTTTTTTTTTTTTTTTTGAAAGGTTTTTGCTATAGGGCGCATGCACTCGCCAGAGAGAGAAAGCGAGAAATCACCCCCAGGGGGGATGGCCAGGCCGCAATCCCTTCTCCTCCATTCTCCTCCTGGGATCTTAGGCACACACGCACACGTGCCCAGCATGAGTTTAAGCTACCGGGCCCAGGACTCGAACCACGGTTGACTACATGGGAATCCAGCGACATAGTCATTACGCCAACTGCTGGTCCCTGGAAGCAGTTTTAAAGACCTAAAATTAGGTACTCTTGTTGCATGACTTTGAGAAGTAGTGGGATATGAAAGCAGGAAATGCAGTTTGGACCGGTGAATGAAAGGAGGGGCCCAGGCATTATAGAGGCCCCTAACCACCAGTCCTCAGGCTGACTCTCTACTTGAGAATATGTGTTAGAGCCTGGAGACCCCATTTATACCGATGTCCCGTATTTACAGCAGTTCGAGGTGTTCCACCAGGCACAGAATGCTGGGAGTGGACAGGGGCTCCAGTCTGCCTGCACTGTGTTGTGCTCTCGCTGGATGAAAGCAGCCCCCGTTTTATTGACAGATGTCAGTATGCATCCATGTGTCTGTTTTATTGACAGATGTCGGTATGCGTCCGTGTGTCTGTGCCCTCACTAGAGGGCAGAGGGCTGCTTCCTGTCCTTGAACCCAGCGACAGTCACATAGATGAGCATGATCAGTACATGCTGAGTGTCAGCGTGGTCGCCAAGGCAGGCCAGTCAGGGACCGCCTCGGGAACCTTCTCCGCAGACAACCTCGAGGTCTCGGTTTTGTGATGCAGGGTCGCCCAGGCCCGTTGATGAGCCTCGCTCCCTCGTGGGCTTTCCTGGCCTTCGTGAGAGCTGCCCTCAGTCTCCTCGGACTTTGCTTCTCACAGGCCACCTACCAGAATTCTTACCTTTTTAGATAAGGAAATGATCAAGATAAAAATAATTCGTCTTGATTTGGAGTTTTTTAAATTAAAAAACTAAGTTCTTATGCTCACAAATTTCGGAGCCTCTAATTCCTTCAGATTTTCTCTGTCATAAGTCCTAAACAATGTACATCGCTCAGCTGGCTCACTTCCAAATTGGCCACATGTAGATGCTAAACTGTTTGGAAATAAGGTAATCTAAAAAAGGAATGGAAACTTTCACCTTGGAGGAAAAACCAGAATGAAAGAGGACTCGCCGTTTCCTCTTTCTGTTCTAAGCAAATAACACCACGGTTCAGATATGTAATGTATTTTGCGACGACAGTTCCCCACGACACAGGACCTGCACACCTGTGAGAGGCGGGTGCTGGGGCGGATGGGCTGTGCGCCCTCTGTTCACGGCACCGGGCGTGCAGTGCTGTGGTTCACTGTGTGCTCGGGGCCTCGTCGAGTGCGTCAGTCCCGTGAGAGACTGCCATGTGTGGGCTCTGCCCATCTCCCCACGAATCCGCAGCCTCCCGTCTTTCCCCTGACTGCATCCTGCTTAGTTCTGAAATCTGATCACATCACAGACGGGATCCTGGGCCGCTGGCTTATTTCCTGTGGTGAACGTCTGCTTGGTGTTTTTCCAGGTCGTGCTGGTGAGGTGGAACGAGCCATACCAGAAACTGGCCACGTGCGACGCCGACGGCGGGATATTTGTGTGGATTCAGTACGAAGGCAGGTGGTCTGTGGAGCTGGTCAACGACCGCGGGGCTCAGGTGAGTGGGCGCGGAGCGCTGCAGGTGGAAGGTGCTGGGCGCAGGAGGCCAGACCAGGTGTCCTGGGCGGCAACGTTGGCATCACCCAGGCAGAAAGCCCTTCCAGAACTTGATTGGAGGGTAGAAACAGACTAAATTAGGGCCAACAGGTAGCATGGTGGTTAAGGCGCTGGATTCCCATGTGGCCAGTCAATCACGGTTTGAGTCCTGGAACTAGTGGCTTGAATATCACACCGGGTGCATGTGAGTGCATGCCTAAAATCCCAACAGGAGAAGGGATTGCAGCACAGCCATCTTCCCTGGGGGGTGATTTCTCACTTTCCCTCTTCCTCTCTCCTGTGAGTGCCGTATGATAAAAACCTTAATAAAAGAAAAGAAGGAAAATGAAATTAGAGCCCTGTTTTTGTTCCTCTTATATGTCACTAGGTAAAAAGAGAGCGTGAACTTCTGCATCCCCCTTTTCACTCAGCTGCCGTTAGAACTTTCCAAGTTGTCAGCTCAGATTAGAGATGTGGAGCCACTTCTTTTTTTTTTTTTTTAACCTCTCCATGTTGCAGTTACTAGCGGATCCTTGAACAGGGCCTGGTACCTCACTCTTTTGCTCCCTTTCAGAGGTGTTTCATGTTGTGATCCTCAGGCCTCTCTCGCAGAGCCTACAGTCTCTCACAACCCACTCAGAGTCGTGACACCCTCTCTGTCGGGTTTCAGTTACCTAGCCACCTGTCAGTGCCCCGCTCTTGGTTCAGTCTGTATCTGCTCTGAAGGAAACAGTTGTGTGAGGATGCCAAGCTGGGCCATTTCTGGAACCGCCTGGCTGAGGGCGGCTCCCCTTGACTGTGCAGGGGGCCTCCACGCACCTCTTCTCAGGAGTTCCAGGACGTGTGGAGCAGGCGGTTCCCGTCTGGGATCTGACGCAGCTCTGTCCTGGCAGCACCAGTCCTCGCCACGTCTTAGCTCTCCTAGAATGGCTTCCTCGTGGCTGTGTTCTCAAGGGATTAGATTCGTCCTCCCCTCTCCCACCCATTGCTTATATGAGCTGTGAGCTGCCCAAGTTGGAGAGACCCAGGCCATTCATGCGACATGATATTGTGAAGAGTGAAGATGACTTTGGCATTCCGCCAGCAGGCTGAGGGGCCTTGCAAGATACCTTCACAGCAGACAGACCGACCTCTGCTTGAAGCCAGCAGCCTTGCTACGAGCTCATGCATTCGCTTACTTGGTAGGGTAAGCATTTACTTGGTAAGATGAGATCTTCTCGGTTTCCTGCCTGCCTCCTCAGAGTAAGACCTGGAAGAGGTAGAGCCTACCCCTGACCACTCACTGGCCTTCTTGAAGAGGAACCACAAGTGTGGAAATCGCTGTAGCCAGGGAAGGTTCCTTTCCCCTTGTGGGTGGAGGCACAGGCTGGAAAATGAGCTCTGGAATCAGACCACATAGTGTGAAAGTCTCAGGCCCTGTCTTCTGAATGGGAATCCTGCCCTGTGCCTGAGTTTCCTCATCAGTCATATAGCGACTCCGATGGGACCTGCCTCAGAAGATCACCGTGGGGTTCAATGAGACCGCGTGTGAAGTGCTCAGAACACTGTCGGCACACAGTGGTCGTCCCAGCTCGCTGTCACAGTGCCTGGACCTGCCTTGTACCCACTGACACGGCTGGGCTGCCCGAAACAGCAGCCATGTGGCATCGCCCCAGCTAGTTTCAGGTCTTAGGTAGCAGATCTTCATGGTTTCCTGCTATGCGGAGACTGCTCTGAGTTTGCCAGAAGAGACTCTTGAGTGTGGTGATTTTCTCATTAACCAACATGCAGGATGTTCTTACTAGGAAGGCCCGGTGGTGGGGCACGAGGTGTTCAGGATAGGATTCCAGAGGACTGAACTCCTTTCTCAGAGAGGGGTGGGGAAGGAGCGCCAGGGCAGGTGCCAGCCAGGTGCGTGGCTTTTCACGCGTCATCACTTCTCTCAGTGCACAGGAAGCTCGTCCTGAGAAAGGTGTTGTTCTCCGTGGATAAAAGAGAAGATCCAGGGAAGGAGCTCAGGGACCGATCCAGGGAAGTGTGTGGGTAACAATGCCAGAATTCAAGCCAGGTGTGTTTGAGTTCAAAACCCTCCACCACACTCTTGATCTTCTTTTGACAGAAATGCATGTCTTCTGGCCAGCATGTGACCTAATGGTTGAGGGAGCAGGATCCTACATCTGACTGTGCGGCTCAAATCCTAACCCCAGTAGCTTGAAAAACACATCAGGAGTGTATGAACGCTCACCTGAAATCCCAGGAGGATAGTGAAACAGAAAGGATTGTAGCATGACCACATCCCACTAAGGGGTGCTTTTTCCCCGCCTTTCTGTCTCTCCATCCTCTTTGGCAAGTGCACACACCCTTTGGCAATTAAAAGAAAGAAAGAGGAACCAGCAGGTCGTGTAATGGTTACGTCACTGGACT
This sequence comes from Tupaia belangeri chinensis, assembly GCF_000334495.1. Lineage (NCBI taxonomy): Eukaryota > Metazoa > Chordata > Mammalia > Scandentia > Tupaiidae > Tupaia > Tupaia belangeri. Next base: position 606,735 of record NW_006159977.1, on the reverse strand, counting down.
CCTAATGTAGTCAACCACGGTTCAAGTCTCAAATCCAGTAGCTTAAAACTCACACCAGGCACTTGTGCGCCTAAGATCCGAAGAGGAGAATGGAGAAGAAATTGCAGCATGGCCATCCTCCCTGGGGGATGAATTCTTGCCTTCTGTCTCTTTCTTATCTGTCTGTCTGGTGAGCGCATGTGCTCTATAGCAAATAATCTCAAAAAAAAAAAAAAAGAAAAGAAAAACAATGCATGTATTCATAGTATATCCAAAGAAGCTCAGACCTAATTGCTATTAGAGAGACCCCCACCCTCCAGCAAGCTATGCTACCACCATGTGGCTTTCTCCTGTCCAAGCAGGAGCCACCTGTCATCTCCATGGAGCAACCGTGTGGTCACAACCGCCCTCACATGCCCCACCTTTCCTTCCATTAGCACCTGGAGCAGAAAAGCGTGGTAGACACCGGAAAGGGAGGGTAGACTCAGACCTGGGGCCAGTGAGCTCACGTGGACCCCAGGACACTGGGAGCACCTAGGCTCCCACAGTGCCTGAGCCTAGCAGGTTCACCTTATAAAAACAATTCTGACTTCTATGTAATATTACTGTTTGGAACTCTGATTCTTCCAACCTTCGAATCCATCGAGCAGTTGTTGTCATTAAGCATGGACATTTTGGGGAGGACTGGTTGCTTTTAATTGTGCTAGAGTCAAATCTTAGCTGAGTAAATAGACATCATTTGCTAGTGACAGTAGTGACCACAGATCATAGGCTGAGGAATGGTGGTTCTGTACCCCTCAAAAAGCAGCTACTGGAAGGAGAGTCCACGGCTTGGAGGGCGAATATCATTGAAACCAACTCAGAAAAATGCTACTACTTAGAAGTAACAGATGATCCTTGTTAAATGGCCCGCCTTTCTTCATCACAAAGTCGTCAAACATTTGATTCTTGGGTTTCTCTCGCCAGTGCGTTTCTTTCCCCCAGAGCTTTGCTTAGCTCTAGTTAATCCAGGGCTCAGGATCCTAGTAAAGCGTGAGCGTGCAACCCCTGGCGAAAGGGAGTTTCCGCCTTTTTTTTTTTTTCCTAACAGCATTTGGTACTTGGTTTCCCGTTTTTGTTTTGCTGGTTGTGACACATTCTTGTTACTCTGCACTGACCTCATAGATGTGATTAGTTCATGCAAACATCCTCTATCACCTCTTTTTAGAGATGTAAGTCGGTATCTCTGAAAAGCTGTTTTTTTACCAGCTGTATGTTTTAGCCTTCTGTTAAGCTATTTTTCTTTTATTACAAATCCTTTCCAAGATACCTAGTTAAAATCCATGCAAATAAATATCATTATCTTTGCAAAATAAAACAGTTGTTCAGTTTGATTACAGAATTTAGCATGTCTCTGATAAAAGGTCATTGAAGTTCTTGAGAAGGATTGATAGTGTAATTGGTTGGAATATAATGGCAGTGAAGCCAAGGTTTATCTAGAGAAACAATTTTATAAAGAATTATTTTATTAAACTTTATTTGTTTATTTATTTTAATTTGACCAGAGAAGGGCAGAGACAGACAGACAGACAGAAATTGAGAAAGCAAACCGGTTAGGGACTTGAACTATGGTCAGCTATATGGGAGTCTAGCGCCTTTAACCACCATACCACCTGCCAGTCCCGGGAAACATCTTTTTCTTTTTTTTCTTGGTAACCTCAGATGAGCTATTCAAAATCCACAAGCAAGCTCACCAATCCATGTCACTGTCGTGACAAAGACACTTCTGATCATTCAGCATAAACCCATAACCTCTCCTGGGAAAACAGTCAAAAGTTCATGCCCTTTTGGTGTTTATTCATTTGTTTTCTTATTACCTGAAATGTAATATATCCAGAGCATTCCCTTTTGAAAAAGCAATATAATACACTGTAAAGTTATATGTGATTCAATGTAATATAAACAAGATTATGATGATAATAAATTAAAAAATGAAAAAGTAATATATCCAGAATGTCACATTTTTTTAAAGAATATAAAAAACAAAAGACAATACAAACTGAAAAAGTAAATTAAAGTGGTAGAAACAGGTGCAAGTATAACACTAACTAGAATAAATGTAAATGACTAAATTCATCAATAAAAAGATAGCTTGACAAATTGTATTTTTTAAAACCTTAGATGCATGTTTTTAAAAGTCACATCTGTGACCAGCAGTTAGCGTAATGGCTATGTCACTAAACTTCCATGTAGTCGACTGTGATTCAAGTCCTGGACTCAGTGGCTTAAACTCACACCAGGTGCGTGTGTGTACGTGCCCAAGATCCCGAGAGGAGAATGGAGGAGAAGGGATTGCAGCATGGCCATCCCCCCTGGGGGGTGATTTCTCTCTTTCTGTCTCTCTGTCTCTGTCTCTCTGGCAAGCGCATGCACCCTATAGCAAAAACCTCTCCAAAAAAAAAAAAAAAAAAGTCACACCGAAAGCTCAAGGACATGTGCAAGTTTAAAGTGAAAGGAGGAGAAAGAGACATCTGGCAGATAACAAAGAGAAAAATGAGGCTGATATAGCCCTATTCCTATCAGGTAAAATAAACTTAAAGATGGAAAGTGTTGGGAACCAGCAGTTAGTGTAATGGCTATGTCGCTGGACTCCCACGTAGTCGACCGCGGTTCGTGTCCCGGACCCGGTGGCTTAAAACTCACGCCGGGCGCGTGTGCGTGCGTGCCCAAGATCCCGAGAGGAGAATGGAGGAGAAGGGATTGCAGCGTGACCATCCCCCCTGGGGGGTGATTTCTCGCTTTCTGTCTCTATGTCTCTCTCTGTCTGTCTGGCGAGCGCACGCGCCCTACAGTGAAAATCTCTCCAAAAAAAAAAAAAAGATGGAAAGTGTTTGGTTTATAGAGTATTACCACATAATGATAGAAGTGGTTTACCATGAAGACGTTTTTATTATGTATGAACTTATTAATAATAGCATGAAAATACAGGGAGAAAACTCACAGAACTGAAAGGAAACATCGTTAATCCGGTGACACAGTTGGAGGTTTGAGCCACAGCAATCAGCCGAGGTAGAGACAGTCTGAGCGATGCAGTGAGTGAGTCTGACCTGGTGCTATTACAGATTCTGAGTCCGTCAGTTAGGGAGCACACATTTCCCTCAAATGAACAGTGCACGAAAAATTAGTCATGCCCTAGGACACGGTCCTTCAACTTTCCTGTGAATGGGACGGTAGTAAATATTTTCGATATTGCAGACCAGGAGCCTAAGCCAACACTAGTATAGGTACTGTGTAACAAGAGGGAAAACAGATTACCAAGAATTTCATTATAAAGTTAAAATTTTTATTTGTGGGCACTAAAATTAGAATTTTGTATAATTTCATGAATAATAAAGTATCACTCTTCTCTTGATACTTTTTTCCCTAACCATTTAAATGCATTCTCAATTTGTGGGCTATATAACAATGAGTGACAGGGACCAGCAGATGGCATGGTGGTTAAGTCACTGGATCTCCATGGCCAGCTGCATGGTTGGAATCTGGGACCTGTTGGCTTGAAAACATGCCGGTGCTTGTGTGTGCACGTTCAGCATGCCAAGAGGAGAAGGGGAGAAGAGATTGCAGTGTAGCTATCTTCCCAGGGGAGTCATTTCTTACTTTCTCTCTCTCAGTCTCTTTCTGGCGCGTGCACGTGCCCTACAGCAAAAAAATTAAGAGTTCAGATGTGGGCACAGACCAAAACTCTGTTTTAGGACATAAATAAAACCTCAGCAGTTTTCCACTGGGTAGGTGTCATGATTATAGGCTGTGATCTCTGTACATAACGTAACTGCTGAATATGTTAATAATAAGAAGGTAAGTTAAAGAGATTTCTGTATATTTAGAAAAATTTAAATGAATTATTAAATAGCTCATGGGTTAAAGAATAGACTTAATGGACATTCATAAAATCCTAGACCTGAATGATATTGAAAACATTATATATAAAATTTGTGAGATCTGATTAAAGTGGTGATAAGAGAGAAATGTATATCTAATTGTTTTTGTTAGAACGGAATCAAAACATGCATGACCATTAGTCAGATAAGTATCTAAAAAGGATACCAAGTCGGGGTCAGTACTTGGTGTAGTGGTTAAGGCACTGGGCTCTCACATGGCTTGAAACTCATGCTGGATGCTTGTGAGTGCATGTCCAAAATCCCGAGAGGAGAGTAGAGGAGTAGGGATTGAGACGTGACCATCCCCCGTGGAGAGTGATTTCTTTTTCTCTCTCTGGCAAGTGCACACGCCCTATAGCAAAAATCTCTCTCTAAAAAAAAGAAAAAAAGATACCAAATAAGCAGTAGAGTAAAGCCAATGAGAGAAGGAAGCGATTATAAAAATAAAGGTGGAAATTAATGTAGTAGATAACTGATACAATAAAGATAAATCTGAATTATTATTATTTTTTTTGAAACTAAAAAAGAGACACAGCGTTAGCAAGGCTGATCAAGAGAAGAAAAGAGAGGCCTAGCTTCAGCAACAGATAGCACCACCACTGGGAGGCTGGAAGCCTTGTGGGAGGCTGGGTTCAGCTCCCAGGCCAGCCAGACACCCACGGTGTAGTTGCACATGCCTGCAGTCCTAGCTAATTGGGGGGCTGGAGCAGGAGGATCATGACATAGTGAAGACCCTCTCTGAAAAACCTCTCTCCCCTTTTCTTTACTCCACTACTAAAGGCAAAATGGGAGAGAGAACAAACAATTTTATGAATGAGAAGGTGGGCCTAACCATAGGTAGAGATTACAAGGTAATGGAAGATAATTAGAAGATGCCCAGGTAATTCAGGGGGGAAAACGATAGTGGGTTTTTTTTTTTTTTGACAAATAATGCTAAAGTAACTGAATATTTGTATTCTTAAAAGCAAACCTTGAGGGGCCATGAGGTGGAATGATGGTTAAGGCACTGAATTCCCACATGACTGACTGTAGTTTGAATCCTGGACTTAGTGGCTTAAAAATCACACCTGGTGCATATGGATCCTGAGAGGAGAATGGAGGAGAAGGGATTACAGCATGGCCATCTCCTCTGGGGGATGATTTCTCACTTTCTTTCTCTCTCTGTCTGTCTCCCTCCAGCAAATGTGCATGACCTATGGCAACCCCTCATAAAAAAGCAAACCTTGATTCTTACTTTATACCCTACACATAAGTGAACTTTACAGAACCTTAGACAAAAATTTAAAAGCTAAGCTTCTAGAAATCTTTGCAACCAGGGCGAGCAGGTGGCATGGTGGTAAAGGCTCTGGACATTCCCACATGGCTGACCACAGTTTGAGTCCCTTACCTGGTGGCTTGTATTCTCACTTTCCCTCTCTCTCTGTGTCTCTGTCTGGTCAAATTAAGATGAATGAATGAACGAACAAATAAAATTAAATAATTTTTTTAAAGAAAAAATATCTTTACAAGCTTAGAAAAATTCTTTGGTATGGACACAGAGAGCATGAACCATAAAAGAGAAAAAGTAGAACTGGACTTTATAAAAATATAAAGTTTCTACTCTCTGAACGATGCCATTAAGAAAATGAAAAGGTAAGCCAAAGATTGGGAGAAAATATTTGCAGTGGATGTCTGATGACAGAGTGTACCTAGAATTCATACAGAAATTGTATAGCACAATAAAGTCAGTACTTGATTTATTCTCACATTCTCCCATGTGTGTGTGTGTGTGTGTGCCTGTGAATGCATGCATGTGTGCACATATGAGGGAATTTGAACAGATATATCCCCAAGGAAGGTATGATTAATAAGCATATGGGGAACCAGCAGTTAGCGTAATGGCTATGTCGCTGGACTCCCACGTAGTCGACCGCGGTTCGTGTCCCGGACCCGGTGGCTTAAAAATCTCACGCCGGGCGCGTGTGCGTGCGTGCCCAAGATCCCGAGAGGAGAATGGCGGAGAAGGGATTGCGGCGTGACCATCCCCCCTGGGGGGTGATTTCTCGCTTTCTGTCTCTATGTCTCTCTCTGTCTGTCTGGCGAGCGCACGCGCCCTACAGTGAAAATCTCTCAAAAAAATTTTTTTAAATTAATAAGCATATGAAATGATGCTCCGCATGTTAGTGATCAGAGAAATGCACATGAGAACAGCGCTGTCATACCAGTACACACCTACTACAGTAGCTAAAACAGAAGGACCGAGGACACCATGTCTTGGTAAACGTATGGATCTGTTGGGTCATTGGGAAAGTCATGATACATTTTTGCATAGGAAAACACGTCATGACTTTCCTGATCTCCTAAAGGACTGGTGGGAGTGTGAAACGGCATAACCACTTTGAAAGACAGTTTAGTAATTTCTTATATATTTACACATACATTCACCTTATGGCCTAGCAATTAATTCTAGTGCTGGTATTTAAGAAACTAAACTACATATGGGACCAGCAGTTAGCATAATGGCTATGTCGCTGGACTCCTATGTAGTCAACCACGGTTCGAGTCCCAGATCCGGTGGCTTAAACTCACGCCAGGCGCGTGTGCGTGCGTGCCCAAGATCCCGAGAGGAGAATGGAGGAGAAGGGATTGTGGCGTGGCCATCCCCCCTGGGGGGTGATTTCTCGCTTTCTATCTCTCTGTCTCTCTCTCTGTCTGGTGAGCGCATGTGCCCTATAGCAAAAAAAAAAAAAAAAAAAAGGAAACTAAACTACATGTCACAAAAGTTTCATGTATAAATGTTCATAGTGATGATATAATAACCAGATATTGGGAACAGTACAATTCTAGCAATTTGGATAGTTAACCAAATTGTGGTACATTAATACAGTGGAATGGTACCAGTCTATAAAAAAGAATGAACTACCAGCAAGAATTTAAATGATTTCGAAACCTCTGTGCTGAGTAAAAGCAGTCAGATGCAGAAGTACACACACCACATGGTTGGATTTCTGTGAAATTCCCAAACAAGCCGCTCATGACAGAAGTCAGAACTCTGTCTGATAAGGACCAAGGGTGAGGGTTGGGGATTGATTGCTGGAGGGAGTAGGGGAAGACTTTATTATATGTACATTACACCTTAATAGAGTTGATTTTAAAAGGATCATAAATATTGCCAGCAACTATTCGCCAGCAGTTTTGAAACTTAAATGAACTGGACAGATTCCTAAGGGGAAAAAAAAATTATCAGAACTGACTCAAGAAGGAATAAAAAGCTTAAAAGTTTGACTAATTCTAAAACTATTAAATTGTAACAGTGATTTAAAAATTTTCCCACAATAAGAAAAAACGCACAGCCAGATGTTTCATAGGTGTGTTCCACCAAACTTTGAAGCAACAAGTAATCCCAGTTTATACAGACTCCAGGTAGAGGAAAAAAAGGAGCCCCTCTTCAGTTCATTCTGCGAGGTCAGCATAACCCGAAGAAGTCCAAACAGACATCACAAGTCCTTTTCACTCATGAATACAGACACAGATATTCTAAACACAGCAAACCAACCTCAGCTGTGTTTATAAGAGACCTTACTTCACCTGCAAGTTGGGTTCTAGTAGGTATACCAGGATAGTGTAATCCTGGAAAGTCCATAAAAGTAACTTACCACTATAGATGAAAAGAAAATGCAATAAATGCATTTGATAAACTCGAATCTGAGTCATGTTTTCCAGTTAAATCCCCCCCTTTATTTTGATTGAGGGAGTAGAATCAGAAACTTAGTGCTTTTCTGTTTTGGTGAGTGACCTGACAACCACGGGTGGTGGGCCTGTGGGCCGTGTGGCCCTGTAGCCAGCCATCCCCACCTGCTGGGCGTGACCGAGGGCGTTACTTGTCCCTCCCTCTGCCTCCGTCTTCTCTGAAGGTGGGAGTGACAATACTTCTCACCAGCAGTTGTCGTGAGGATGAATGAATTAATGAACAGGAAGCACACAAAACAAGGCTGATACACAGTTTTGATCATTTGTAGTAAAACTTTTCCAATAATGTCTTTTAGATTGCCTTCTTTAAGGCCATCTCCATCTTAGCCAAAAGGCTGAGTTAATGACTCTATTTAGGCTTTGATAAAAGTACTTTCCCCTTCAGATTACAGATTGACTTCTTTTCTCTCTGTGTATCCCAAAGGTGAGTGATTTCACGTGGAGCCACGATGGAACACAAGCACTTATTTCGTATCGAGACGGGTTTGTCCTGGTTGGTTCTGTCAGTGGACAGAGACACTGGTCGTCTGAGATCAACTTGGAAAGCCAGATCACGTGTGGCATATGGACTCCTGATGACCAACAGGTAACACCTCTGCGTGTGCGACCTTGAAACTGTGGGAGTGGGAAGGGAAGACGGGGTGGCAGTGGGCACAGATGCCTCTCAGAGAGTCGCCAAGGAAGAGACCAGTGAAACTGTCCAGGTGACACTTAAAACAAAAGTTTTAAATTAACTATGTATTGGAGAAATCGTATTTTCCACCAGTATGGTAAATACTGAATTAACATTTTAATTATATAAAGTGTTCATACAAACTTATTTTTATATCTACCTGAATGGCCAGTTGATAAATAGATAATGGATATAAATAATAAAAGAGGAAGTTCAACTATAGATGTAAATACCAGATATAGTGTGCGTGCAAGAGGAGGCTCTGAGGAAGGACGTTTAGAGGAAAAATCGGGAGGCAAAGTATTAATGTCACAAAGAAATGTGGTATTATCTGTTGAAGATATTTTGTAGATTTATCAACGTATTAGGGAGAAATGTTCACCTGTTGAAATATCCATTTTTTAAGACAAATAATGTGATTGACTGTATAAAAGAAAATGAAATAAAAAATTAATTAATTAAAATTTAAAAGAGTTAAAAAAATAAATAAATATGTTTGGTGGAAATAATTTATTCTCAGAGAACAAATATACAGTGAGCCCAACGAGGGTATTTTTTCATTTATCAGCACAGGAATAATAACATGATACAGTTCAGAGAACAAACCAATAAACATTCACATTCGTTGCTGATAATAATGTGTGTTGGCCCTCAAAGCAAGTTGGCAGAGTACATTAACAGTCTTGAAAGTTATCAACCACTTAGATTTGGTAGTATATGTGAAGAACTTACCTGAAAGAAACAAAGGAAGAAAATAAAAGTTGTAGTCATTAAAGCATTACATATGATAGTAAAAATTCAGAAACAGCCTATTATCTAAAATAGGAGAATAGGGGACCAGCAGATGGTGTAATGGCTATGTCACTGGACTCCCATGTAGTTGACCGTGGTTCGAGTCCCAGATCTGGTGGCTTAAACTCAACACGGGGTGTGTGTGTGTGTGTATGTGTACAAGATCCTGAGAGGAGAATGGAGGAGAAGGGATTGTGGTGTGGTCATCCCCCCTGGGGGAGCGCTTTCTCCCTTTCTGTCTCTGCCTCTCTCTGTCTTTCGGGAGAGCGCACACGCCCTATAGCAAAATAGTAAGTAAATAAATAAATAAGTAAAATAGGAGAATGGTTAAGTATAAAACTATGCTGTAAGTACTTTATATAGTAGATCAGTAAATTATAAATCGTGGTCATGGAGACAGTGTCACAATCTGGAAAAACTCTGTGATTAGGAGCAAAAACGTCAGGATACCAAATGGTGTGCGTGGGATGTTGCCCCATCATCAAACACCACAAAGAACACCAGTCCCGTGGAAAAAAAGAACTGGGAAGAATGAACCAGCCTGCCACAGTAGCTATTTCACTGCCATCGGCCTCTGGTTCATTTCTTAAAAACTCATATCAAAATTGCCTTAATGTGTCTGTTTAACTTTAATGATATAGTAGTTTAAGTTTAATGATATAATGATATAGCTCTATATGTAATAGATATATGTGACTTTAATTGATATGCTGGTATCAATGATATATTGATCATTTGTTTTTAAAATAGTCTGGTTGACCACTTAAAACCTTTGTAAATATAAAACTAAACATAGTGAGATCTGTTAAATGCTAGAATGTTTCATGGCAGAGATTTCAGTTTGACATCGGTAAAAGGAAGCAGTATAATATGGAACTGTACTTTTGTATTTGAGCCACTTGCTTTTTTTTTTGACAGAACTCTTTTCCTCTAGTCTTGTTTCCATTTTGTGAAGTAAAAAAGGCAAATCTGGCTTCTCTTCTCAAAATTAGCGTTATGAAAAGGTACTTTCAACTCCAAGTTTCTTCCCTCTGCTTCCCCCAGGGGTTTCTAATTGTCCGTTAGCATTCGTGTGTATTTACATGTAGCACTTAGGTTTATTTATTATAAAGTTTTAACTGACCCTTTTACTACCCCTCCAGTGTCCTCGGAGAGCAGCCCTTCCACACCCTGGCACCGGCTCCTCTCCTCTCCTGCCCCAGGTTTCTCTTCCGTGACAGAGTGTGTGTGTCATTTCCCACCTGGTCCTCAGGGCTGTTGTAAGGACCATGTTCCTCCCTCTCCTGGTGGGGTGAGACCCATGAGCCGTCTGTGACTGAGCTGTGCCCACCCATGTCTCCCACAGACCACACCTGTACGGGACAGGCCTGAGGCCCACCAGGAACCAGCAGCAAGGGAGGTGCAGCTCTTGCCCTTGGGGTGCTTGTGGCTCCCCCGAGGAGACAGACCCGAGTCGCAGCCCTGCTGTGTCCTGGCAGTGCTATGCCAGGTTGAGGTGGGGGCCTCTGAGGAAATGTGGGTCTGGGGTGGCGTCCTCGTCCTCGGCAGTGTGAGCAAAGCTCTGGTGTGGACCGCACAGCGGGTGTGCTGTGTGCCACAGTGAGTGGAGACAGCTGTAGGAGGCAGGAGGCCATGGCGTGGGCACAGGGAGCCTTGGGGCCAGGCTGTCTTCCTGGTTCCCTAATTACTACAAGAATGTGTTTTACTGGATTCCTTCCCCCACTTTTGTTTTGTTTTGGTTTGGTTTTGAACCAGTATCCAGTTTGATTCATGTATAGCAGTTGGTGGTTATGTCTCTTCTGGCTTCTGGTCCCTGAGAGCTTCCCTTTTCTAAATGCTTTTCTTTTCTTTTTTTTTTTTTAGTGAGATTTTTGCTATAGGGTGCGTGCGCTCGCCAGAGAGACAGAGCGTGAGAAATCACCCCCCAGGGGGATAGCCATACCGCAATCCCTTCTCTATGCTCCTCTTGGGATCTGGGGACGCACGCATACATGTCCAGTATGAGTTTTAAGCCACTGGGTTTGGGACTTGAACCGCAGTTGACCACATGGGAGTTCAGCCATGTAACACTTACAGCACACGCTGGCCCCTCTAAATGCCTTTCTAACGAGCTCAGTGTTGCTCCCTGTAGACTGTCCCACACCTTGGATTTGTCTGATTGCTCAGAGTACCACTTAACTTCACTACCAGCCCTGTGTTTCCTAGAAAGTAAAGCTGTGTCTAGGTTAGAGCTAAATTTGCAACTCCGGTAAGAATACGCCGTAGGGAATGCGAGTCTGCACTGAAGCACACAGGGGGATGGGGACTGTCATGGGACCCCCGGGGAGGGTGCTGAGTTTGACAGAACCTTGGTGAAAACTGACTTTTCACAGCTTGTTCTTGAATTTATCTATACTTAACAGCTAATATTTTCTTTTTTAAAGAACTATTTGTTGTATATATTTTTTAATTTGCTACAGGGCATATGTGCTATAGAGAGGAGGAGGGAGAGAGAAACAAAGGGAAAGTGAGAACGCAAGCTGCCAGGTCCAGGACTTGCACCTGGGTCGGCCATGTGGGAGTTCAGCACCTTAGCTACCACACCACCTGCTGGCCCAACAGCTAACATTTTCAAATAACACGTTTTACTGCAGGCTAAAATCTGTGTCCCCCTTTGGATTTTAAGGAGGGAGTGTAATCCTTCTTGTAGTTTATGTAGGGGTGAAAAAACTGTTAGTCTGCACGGACTGCCTGCAGAAGACCACCGGCTGGGTGTTGGAAGCGACAGAAGTTTAGTTCTTACAGTTCTGGCAGGTGTGGTTCGTCTGAGGTACCCCTTTGTGGCTGACGAACAGCCACCTTCTCACCGTGTCCTCACAGGACTCTTGGACACCCACATCCTGATGTCTCTTCCTGGTCTTATAAGGACACTGGTCATACTAGATTAGAATCCCACGTTCATTTAACCCCGATGGCCTCTTTTACAAGCCCTCCCTCATCTCCAAATACAGTCACTTTGGTGCTTTAGCAAGTTTACCAAATGGTTCGAATAATTTATCAGTCCACAGTAGACTGATAAAAAATATTTGGAGAACAGAAAACTCACAGAGGAAACAGTGATGTAAACTCAGCGTGGTAAGCTTGGGATATATATATAAATAGAACAGTATTTGTAGGGCTTGGAAAGAAACAGAACAGCACATAGCAAATGTCAAAGAACGAAATAAAAACGTAACTGGAACTGTATCAGTGGGCTGGGCATCACCACAGTCGTGCGGCAAGAATGCGGCTGCCCTCCTGGACGCGCCAAACACCGAGAGCGGCGCCCGCGAGGGAGGGCCCGGGTGTCCTCCTCCTTCTCCAGGCATTTGGGAAGTGCCTGCCGTGCCACTTGATATATGAAAGTGCTCTGAGACACGGACAGTTAAAAATATCTTCCAGGTCATTCGGGGGCTTAGCTGACTCAGGTACGGCTGGTGGACAGCAGAGATGTCTGTGGGGGAAGTGTTTCCATTCAGAAAGTCAGAGCCGCTGCCACCCGGCCAGTGTGTGTCAAGGCACAAGCGTGATGCCCTGGGAGGACAGTGGCCAGCGGGTGCGCCCATGTCTACTGCACACAGGGCAGAAGGAAAACCTCAAACTCACATTTGAGGAATTGAGTTAAACAAGGGAGAATGTTCTGGTAACCGTGGAAGAACACGCCTGAAAGAGCACGGAACAAAACTTTCTGAGTTCCTTCCCTTTCCAGGGTTCCTGGGACATGCCCTCTGCTGGGGATAGGGGGTCTGCATAGAGCTGTCCCTAGGCCTCTGATTTTTGTCACCACTCATCGCTGGTACCATTTCTCTACCAGATCTGCAATGTGGCATATACAGGATTCGGGTGCCTCTTAAAGGACTCTCAGGCATTAAAGTCTGTGTGCTTAGAGCAGCTTGTGACCCCATTTCCCCACAGTCAGGGCGACCCGAGTCTGGCACAGGCTATGCGGGTGCCCTCCTGGTCAGTGGCACTCCCCAGGAACCTCACTCACCTTCTTCCTCACAGGCTCTCTGTCTCTCTGCCCTCAGCTGAGGACACACAGCTCAGGTGAAGTCTCATAGCCCGGAACTTCGTTGCCATCCCTCCGCTTGGTCCCATTGGGTGACGTCTGCAGTCTTGGCCATGAGTGATGCTGAGAGCGCAGGTGCACCTGGTCTCCCCCAAGGCTGCGCCTCCCTCCTCAGCATGCCTTTCTCCTCCCCCTCGTTCGCTGTGGGCCCCAGCCTGGCCCCTGCCCTCTTCTCTGTCACAGCCACAGTTCTAATCAGCTCCTGTCCGTCCTGCATGCCCATCTCTTACCTTCACACCATATTTTCACAAGCCACCTGTAGGTCAGCTCAGCCAAGTCATTACTCAAAGCCGACGTGACCCCTCATCCCACCTCCTCTCGCCATCCCTCTTGCTGGCCCCCACCCCCCACTGCTGTCCCTGATGCTCAAAACTGGGATCACACTTAACCCTCCCTTGACCTCATCCCTCTCTGCTTATTCACCAAGTGGCATTGATTTCACCTCCTGAATGCTCTCATCTCACGAGCTGTTTGCTTACATTTGAAAGTTCCAGAGGATTGTGCTCCAGCTGGGTTAATGACAGCATCTGAGGGCCTGCGTGCTCCCTGCAGAGGGTAATGGCCCTGAAACACGGGGCTGTCTCTCAGGGAGGTGACGCATGTGAGGACTGAGTTTTTTTTACTAATTTTTTTTTGAGAGAGTTTTGCTATAGGGCGCGTGCACTCGCCAGACAGACAGAGAGAGACATAGAGACAGAAAGCGAGAAATCACCCCCCAGGGGGGATGGTCACGCCACAATCCCTTCTCCATTCTCCTCTCAGGATCTTGGGCACGCACGCACACGCGCCCGGCGTGAGTTTTAAGCCACCGGGTCCGGGACACGAACCACGGTCGACTACATGGGAGTCCAGCTACATAGCCATTATGCTAACTGCTGGTTCCCAGGACTGAGTTTTTGTAAACAGGATTATGCTTTAAATACCCACTATGGGAATCTTCCTATTTATAGAGTATTCTCGAGAAAGTTCTCTTATATAGAAGGTTGTCTGGTACGAAACGAGAATTCTTCACGTGATACATCTTCTCATAGCAATGTCCAGATTTCAGTTTTCAGTAATGTTTGTAAGTACTAAAACTTTAAATAAAAGGGAGGGGGTCTTAAATAGGCCTGTTTTTTTTCCTTAAATATTGTTTATTTTTGTAAGAGATTTTTGCTGTAGGGCATGTGCACTTGCCAGAGAGATAGAGACCAACAGAGAAATAGAAAGTGAAAAATCACCCCCCAGTTGGGAAGGCCATGCTGTAATCCTGTCTCTTCCAAAATTCCTCTTAGAATTTTGGGCACACATGCACATGTGCCCAGCATGAGTTTCAAGCTGCCAGGTCCAGGACTTGAACTGCTATTGGCCATGTGGGATTCTAGCACCTTAACCACTCTGCCATCTACTGCCCCCCCCCCTCTTAAACACTCTTAAACCATGATTTCAAATAGAATAAAAAGGATCTGGATTGATAAGTATCAAAGAGTCACCCAAATAAGACTCCCATTTTTCAGGTCTTGCCAGCAAACACGCACATAAGCTGGGGCTATTTTCCTTGTTCCTCCTTTTCCCCTTCCCATCAGGATTTTGGACACACATGCACATATGGCTAGTGGTTTTTTTAAGCCATTGGGGCTGAGATTCAAACCAAGGTCAGCCCTGTGGGCCTGGCCCTCTTCTCCCTACACTTCAGGCCTAGCCCCGTTTGGGGTTTCATAACCTAGAATGAGGGAAGATTTCTTCTTTTTGCTTTGGGATATTGTTACAAACTTCAGGCAATTTAATTAAGTGGAGTTGAATGATTAAACTCAATTAAATGCGATTGGAATCAGGCACCCTGGGATGGCTTCCCAGGGACTCTGGATAGCCTCGGGGTCGGGCATACTTATGTCCCAGAATGGGAAAGTGACGTACAGAACTAGAAGGGGGGGACTGAGATAGAGAAATAATTGGATTGGTTACATCTTGAAGTTTGTCTGTGTTAACACAGTCTAAAAGGTGGGGTGTCTGTGCTTGACTGAAGCCAGCTGCTCTGATTGGCTGTCACTTAGCAACTCACCAAGGAAGCAGCCTTCCAAGAGAGGTCTCAGTCTGCTTATGGAAGCCAAAGCGGGAGCACAGAGGCTTGGTCAGGCCAGTGTGCTTTAATGATATAGAAGCCCCTTCCGTGATGTGGTCACGTGTGCAATGGGGTCGGTGATCCCGAGTGCGTTGTGTGCAGCACAGCCAGGCTGTCAGTGCCACATGGGGAGGGCAGCAGCAATCAGATCACAGAGTGGCTTTGTGTACCTCTGGGACGTCTGAAAATAAAAGCCATACGTACAACTTACTTTGTAAGAAATAGCACCTTGGGGCCAGGTGATAGTGCAGTGGTAACACAGCTGGACCCAAGTGGGAAGGGTCCTGGGTTCACTTCCCAGTACCCCCCGAGCATGCCCGCTGCATGCATGTACACATGCACGTAAGTAGAGGTGTCTTCCTGATCCAGGCCGCCTGAGATTGGGGGTGGGACATAGCATGAAAACCTTGTGGGTGCCAGCCTCTGTCTCACTCTTATCTTTCTCACGGAGGAAGTAAACACATTGTAAAAAGAAAAGATACGTGACTTTAATTTCACATTTGGGGTGGAGTAGAATTAGGACTCGAGTAGTTAGTGTAATAGGGTTATTAAAAGCGGTATTTCAGTTCCACTTTTCCAAGGGTCGGAGCTGCTGTCAGAGTGGGAGGAGACTCCTGAGCATGCTCAGACCCTCCCCTGATTCTAGCACCTCGCTTTTGTACACCTGGCATCTCGTACACATGCCCGCCATCGGGTGTGAGCTGGTACTGCAGTTTGACCTTTAACTCTCTCTGTCTTGGTGCTCATAAGCAGTCACAGCTGAAAAGGGTGATTTGTCTCCATGTCACTGGTTTCCTGAATGGGACTTTTTCTCGGTTACATTTCAATTGATATTTCAGTTACATAATTTAAAAATAATTGATTATGAAAAAAATCAGTAAAAGATAACTAGAATAAGAATCTATGTATTTTGCCACAATTGCTTTTATATACATTTATATATATATATACATATTTGTGTATAAAGTCGAGAGGGTGTGTGCATTTCCGGGGGGAGAGGTCCCCCAGCGGGGCGTGGTCACACCACAATTCCCCTCCTCCATCTCTTTGTCTTGCTGGGATTTGGGGGACACACACACATCCAGCATGTTTTTCAAGACTGTGGAACTTGGATTCAGACCACAGTCAGTCACGTGGGTTCCCGCCCCTTCACCACCAGGCTATAGGCCTACCCCACATTTGCTTTTTACCCCCTTTTTTCCTTTGCTGTATTAAAACAAATCCCAGATGGCATGCCATTTCCCCTGTACCTCCTCGATTAGAAATCTCCACAAAGTGTGTCCTTTCTTTGTATAACCAAGTATTGTTCTATTTCTTCCACTCTTCCCCTTGAATAAGGTCCTTGTCTTGGAGTGCAGTTTGGGGCTTGGGTGTGCCCCAGCTCTGAGGAGATGCTTCAGCTCCCCCAGGATGGGGGCATTCTGCTGAAAGGCTTTGACTTATACTAGCAGGTGGGAAGGGATTAACAAAACGAACCTAAAAGAGTGATAGAAGCCTTTGCTTTCTCACTAAAAACTCCACAATTTTATAAATGAGAAATAATTTATTGATATTTGACATATAGCTAATGGCTAACACATACAACAGGCTCACTTTTAGATAGAAAAAAAAATCAAACTTGACAAAACACATAAAAAGAGTCACAAGGGACCAGCAGTTAGCGTAATGGCTATGTCCCTAGACTCCCATGTAGTCAACCGCAGTTCGCATCCCGGACCTGGTGACTTAAAACTCACGCTGGGCGCGTGTGCATGCGTGCCCAAGATCCTGAAAGGAGAACAGAGAAGAGATTGCAGGTGGCCATCTCCCCAGGGGGTGATTTCTCGCTTTCTGTCTCTGTCTCTCTCTTTTTTTTACTCTCCCTACGGAAAAAAACCCCGCAAAAAAAAAAAAAAAAAAAAAAAAGAGTCACAATTCATTATTTGCAAGAAGATTTTTATTCACCTGAAAACATTTTCCTCTCAGGCTGCCAAGTGTGTCTCCTGGCACCACTCAGCTGTCCACCCCAGAGAGCCTCTCTCCCCTCCTTCCAAAGTCTGCCTTCAGGTGGCAATTGCAGGCCCTGCACAGGCCTCCGGGTCCCTGGAAGACTTAAGGCCATCGTTCTCAACACAGCCAGAAAGGAGCATGGCCGTCGCTCTCAGGGTTTTGAACTAGCTAGCTGCTGCTTTAAGAAGCCCACAGAGCCACTAGCCTGGAGCCTCAGCAGCCCTTGCAGTGCTGGAGAGCCTGCTGCTGACTGCTGGGGGAGCGATGAGCAGGCAGAGGGACTGTAGGGAGAGCAGCGGTGACCACCACTGAGCACGAGCCCCGCTTTGAGCTGAGATCCAGTCAGACTCAGTGCAAGGAGTGCTCTCTTCCCTCCCTCCCCATTAGATCTGCCCGGGGCTTCTCAGTAGTGCTGGACTGCAAAAGGGAAGCCCGTCTTTCTTTTCAGCCCAGCTCTAAACTTGCACAGGAAGGATTCTTGCTAGTGCAGGTGAGGAATATATGATCACAGTCAAGGCAAAGAATGGAGACGGACTCAGGGAAGAGGTCGGGAGATGCCCTCCTGCCTTTCGTGGCTGTCTTTACCAACTATGGGTACCGTTTCATTTTTAGTTCTTTCTTTTTGTGTGTATTCTGAAAATACACACAGAAAGAGCTCCTTTGAGCTCTTTGTAGGAGGACATGTATTCCTTAGCAGAAACAGGTGCAGCTGTGTGTCTTTCAGCAGAGTTCTGGTTGATTGACAGTAGCAATTAAGACATTGGAACTCAGATTATTAATGAATCCTTAAGTTAAGAACTTGGTATTGATGAATTATAAAATATGCTAAAACAACAATCTTTCTTGGACTGGCCCTGTGGTACAGTGGTGATACACTGCTCAGGAGAAGCTGGATCCCACATGGCGACCACAGTTAGGGTTTTCGACTGAGTCGGCCTGAAATGCACTGGACATGTGTGAGTGCCCCAGATCCTAAAGGCTGAAAGACTGGAGGAAGGAGATCGTGGCATAACCACGCCGGTGGAGGGTGATTTCCCCGTCTCGCTTGCATGTGTCTATCATAAATTTAAAAAATGAAACAATGTTTTTTGGGATTTACATTTAACTAATAAGGTTAAGAATGAAAGACATGGACCAGTCGTGGCATAGTGGTTAAGGTGGGTGAATTCTACTTGGCCAACAACATAGTTTGAGTCACAGACCAGGTGATCTGAAAAACACGCCAGGTGCATGTGCATGCATGCTCAGAATCCTGAGAAGGAAACAAGGGATTGTGGCATGGCCATCCCTCCTCTTCTTTCTCTCTTTCTCTGGGATGAGCACACATGACCTATAGCAAAATTAAACACAAAAGAGAATGAAAGGAGGGATTTATTCGTGTACATTAGCTGTTATTACATATACCTTCTTAAAATCAGTTTTTATTAATTTAGGGTTAGATTTTCTTTGTGGGCCTTTGTTAATACCACAGAGTGATCATGGCCTTGGTTTTGATACACAGACCTCACCCGAATGCCGGTGTTTGGCCAGACAGCTAAACTACAGGATGCATTGTCCCAGGGTTCTGTGTGGATTCCTGGACCCTGCCCTTGGCATTGAATGCACCCTTGTGCCACGTGGCAGGAGGTGAGGTGGGGACTGCTTACCTGTGTCCATGACCAGGACAAAGACCTCCTACCAAACTGCTGGTTCCCTCTGAGCCCTCTTCTCAGTTGGGCCTCACCTTTGTCCTATAAATGCTGCAGACTCTTGGCACATATTATTCTGTCCACAGCCTCTTCCCTCCCCCTGCACCCCCTGCTCCAACCCTCCACACAGAGCACTTGAGAAACACTGCTGTAGTTTCTGCAGCTCGAGGCTTTCTAGGATAAAGATTCCAGCCCTACTTAGTTCCTGCCAAGAGGACTTTGTTCCAGCTAACAGTGAAGATAGGGCCAATCTCCCAGTTTCTGTGGGGCGATAGGGGCCTAATTTTGATAAACACCAATTAGCAAACCCAGAGGGTCATGGACAACCTACTTGTCCTTCTCAAAACTCCCAAGTTGACCTGTCCCACCATTTTCCCTTTAAAATGCCCAGTCACTTCTGCACAAATTGAAACCGGGTTACCAAACCCTGGGCTCTCCAGCAGTTGGTACTGATTAAAACCTGGCTTCCTGCGGTAGTGCATGTCAGGGCTGGTCTGTCACTGACGGCCACCATGCTGGTGGGTGTGCCCGCATCCCTGCGTGCCAGAGTACACAGTGTGGCCCTTCAGTGTTGCAGGCAACGGGGCCAGGAAATCCTCCCAACCTGTTCGTTGAGAGGTTTGAAAGTAGCCACAGGAAGAAATTTCTATTTTCATCATATTATTTCATCATTTAAAATATATTTCGATATATTTAAAGAGTTGTAGCATTTTAAAACAGTAAAGGACTCAAGGTCCCATGTAATACAGATGGTTCAACTGACCATTTTTTTACTCTGCAGTGGGCTTATGGGGTTTTAAATAATGCATGTTCTACTTATTGTAGTTCTGATTTCGGATGGGTTTGGGGGGGCATCTATATAGCTCTTTTAGCTGACAGATGAAACTAACACTGAGGAGGTAGCATCAGCAATGCCACTAAGTGGTTAGACTCAGAATGGGCCTGACCACCCTCCAGCTGACTCCCAGCCCTGCCTCCTTTGCAAAGGGAGGATGTTCCCCCCTCAGGCCCAGATGTTCTCTATGCCAAGCAGCCTAAGCACATGCCAGCATCACTTGGCATCTCCTGCCCAAACAAAGAGTGTTTGTCCATCCCTGTGGGCATTGGTGAGTGGCTAGGTACCCTGGGTTTGGTGCTGTACTTCAAGGCTGTTTACCTGAAGCATTTCTTTCATTCAAAGTGTATTATTTCTTCTTCTCCTCCTCCTCCTTCTCCTCCTCCTCCTCTTCCTCCTCCTTCTTCTTCTTTTGCTACAGGACATATATGTGAGACAGACAGAAAGTGAGAAATCATCCCCAGGGGTATTCTCCATTTTCCTCTCAGGGTTTTGGCCACACACGCACACACGCCTGACATGAGTTTCAAGCTGCCAGGTCCAGGACTTGAACTGCCGTTGGCCACATGGGAGTCCAGTGCCTTAACCACCACTATGCCAGCTGTTGGCCCTCAAAGTGTATTTCAGTGTATTTTTAACAGCACAGATCTCTGAATGTCTCAGGCCTAGCCACAATGAGGAAGGCACAGAAGTACCTTAACACTCTGCTGTACTGGAGGCTGTAGGGTCAGAGGAGTCATCCTCTGAGATTTGCTGAGAAATCCCCCACAAACAGGCAGGTGAACGAGACCGGAGGCACAGGCTTATTTTAACGTATACACTACGATCGGGAACCACACAAAGTACAACTCCAGGAAAGCCCAAATGACTGCAGGTTTTGTACCCCGCAGGATGGGGCAGGTTTGGCCATGAAAGCTGATGTAGGGAATGCAGAAAGCCTTGTCTTCCTGGGGCCGGTGTCAGGCCTCTGCTCTTCTCATTCTAGGAGAGGTGAGGGGGTAGCATCAGGAAAGTCTGATAAATTACCTTCATGAAAATTAGCAAGTTGATTTGTGTGTCTACAGGTTCTCTTGAGTAGTTGTCTCAGAAATATGCCCAAGAAGTTTGTTTTGAGTGACATGCTCTGGCTCCCCACAAGGCCGGATGAAAGATGGGGCTGGTTCCCCGGTTTACCTGCATACACCTGGCACCTGTCCATGACCCTGGCTGGCTGAGAGACGCTAGAGTAAGGACGTGGCCTGGGACTCTGTCAGGGGTTGTCCAGGGTACTTGCCTTTCTCTGTCTCTCTCTTATAAAATTAACCTGTGTTTTAAAAATCCTAAATGTCCCAGGACCAGCAGTTAGCGTAATGGCTATGTCGCTGGACTCCCACGTAGTCGACCACAGTTCGCATCCCAGACCCAGTGGTTTAAAGCTCACACCGGGCGCATGTGCGTGTGTGCCCAAGATCCCAAGAGGAGAATGGAGGAGAAGGGATTGCGGCGTGACCATCCCCCCTGGGGGGTGATTTCCTGCTTTCTGTCTCTCTGTCTCTCTCTGTCTGTCTGGCGAGCGCACGTGCCCTATAGCAAAACAACAACAACAACAAAAAAAAAAAACTCTCAAAAAAAACCTCTAAATGTCTCAAAGGATGATGAAAAGGCCCCTCCCACTCCCAAGCCAATCAGTTCTATTCCCTGGAGGTAATGCGGTTTTAGTAATTCGTATATGTTTCTGCAGGTGTCCAAGTCAAACATATTTTTATTGATGCTATGGTCTGATTGTTTTCTACTTCCAGAAATTGCTGTGTAGATGTGTCTTCGAAGAGTGAGTAAACTTAAAAAAGGAGACTGAAAGATTTGGAGAAGAATATTCTCCATTAGGAATTATTTAACTTTAAGTTAGAGGCCTGAGGCAGATAGGATATCTTTTCTCTTAAAACCTTTAAATATAGACTTTCATCTTTATGTGTTCATCTACGAGTGGTCTTCTCTGTACTGAAGAGATGTCTGCAAGATTACGTGTTCAGCCCGGAGATTAGAAGTGGTTGTCCCAGTCAACTGTGAAGTTATACTTTCTCTTTCTTTTAAAAAGGCAAAAACAAACTATCAATCGAGTGATTCTGTCATTTACAACTGACTTCAGTGACTTTAGTGGCAAAGTTTCCAAATCTGGCTTTGAAACACATTTAAGACCCACGAGGAGGGCTAGATTCTTTTTTAACTGTATCCCCAAACAGAAACAGCTTCATCTAAAGAAGAAGGAAGGACACCATGGCTTTGCACTGTTCAAGCTCTTGAGATCTTGGCTGTATGTGGAAGGTGGCTGGTGGCGTGTTTTCCCTGTCTGTCCGTAACCCAGGGTCTGTACAGACTTAGCAAGGGTATGACTAGCTTCCATTAGTTAAACATTTGGCTAGATTCTGTGAGGGAGGTGAAAGGTCAGACTGTTTAAGATTCATTGTAAGTGAATGAAAAACAGAAGTTGAGTCAGTTTCCTGAAGTTTAATCTGTTAAGGTAGAGTCCAAGACTAAGTGCAATGTGGAGTCAGTTGGTTCTCTTACAGTTCACTTACCTTCCCAACATATTTCTTTTTTTTTTTTTCAAGAATTTAAATGAGGGGCCAGTAGGTAGCATTGTGGTTAAGGCACTGGACTCCCATATGACCAACCACAGTTCAAGTCCTGGACCTGGCGTCATGAAATTCACACTGGCATGTGTACACGCATGCCCAAAATCCCAAGAGGAGAAGGGCTTGCGGCATGGTCATTCTCCCCAGGGGGTGATGTCTCACTATCTCTCTGTGTCTCTGGTGAGTACACATGCCTTGTAGCAAAAAAATCTCTATTTAAACAAAAAGAAAAAAAGAAAAAATTAATCTTTACAATGATTTTATATATATTTTTTTTGAGAGATTTTTGCTATAGGGCGCGTGCGCTCGCCAGACAGACAGACAGAGACATAGAGACAGAAAGCGAGAAATCAACCCCCAGCGGGGATGGTCACGCCTCAATCCCTTCTCCTCCATTCTCCTCTCGGGATCTTGGGCACGCATGCACGTGCGCCCGGCATGAGTTTAAAGCCACCGGGTCCGGGACACGAACCGCGGTCGACTACATGGGAGTCATTACGCTAACTGCTGGTTCCCAGTGATTTTATATTCTTTATCTACCACCACCCCCCCTTGACTTTCCACTTGCTTTTTCTTTTTTTTTATGCTGCAGGGCACATGCACTCACAAGAGAGAGAGAAAGAGAAATCACCCTGTTGGGGGGTGGGGTGGCCTGAGAGATCGAGCGAGAAATCTCCCTTTAGGGGGATGCCTGTCTGCAGTTCCTTCTCTCAGGGCCTTGGCCCTCGTCGTCTTTCTCTAGGAAATCACAAGCATGCCCATAGCCTCGTGGGCCCCCTGCAAGGCCGACTCCCAGCCCAGGCCTCTCCCGGGGCCCCAAACTACACGTCCTCCTGCCCACATGCCATCTCCCCCAGATGTGCCAAAGACCCTTAAGTCAATGAGTCCAAGACAAAATTCATGATCTCATGCTTCCTCTATTATCCTCTCAGGACTTTAGGCATTCACACACATGTGCCCAGGGTATTTTTCAAGCTGCTGGGTCCAGGACTTGAACCACGCAGTCAGCCATGAGGAATCCAGTGCCTTAACCGCCATACTACATGCTAGCTGCAGGCTTGTTTCATTTTAAACTGCTGGTAATAATTGTATTTATTTTAAAATGATTGTATCTAAAAATAGTTTAGAATGGAGTGCGTTGAAATAAAGCGATTATATGTATAATTGCAACACTGTTAAAAGCTGCCCTGCAGAGAATATTCTAGGCTAGAAAGCAAATTGGGACAGCCATTGAACGATATGGCCTGACCCACAGTTTTCTACCAGCTTATTTGGTTGGTGTTCTCATTATGGAGAGAGCCTGTCCCTGCCCTGTGTGCAACCTACGGTCCATCAGAGGAAACGGCAGGAATATATTGAACAGGGATTCCCGTAATCCATCTCTGAAAGTGTTTTGGGGCCAGCTCTCTGAGCAGATCAGAGCGTTGGCTTACGGTTTAAAGAAGGAGAAGTTCTTCCTTCATGTGTAGGAAAACTTGGCCAAAGATTTGGACAGAAATTCATTTATAAGTAGTCAGTCACTGAGTGTCTCCTCATGACAGCGGCCTGTGAGAACCTGGTTGCAGACCCTCAAGAAGCTCCTGGTTACTGGGAGAGATGTGCAGAACCAGAGCCAGCCCAGAGTGCTCCAGGGCCATGGTTAGAGACGGAGGGTGTGCGGTGGGTCCCAGAAGCCCTCACACATGCAGTCTGAGCATCTGTGTGTACCCTGTAGCATACGAGACATTGGAGACACTTCACCAGCCAGTCTTTTGTGGCAGGGGTCTTGTTGGTG
>NW_006159977.1:579383-582549 GCF_000334495.1 Tupaia belangeri chinensis | reverse complement strand
TCCCTGTCGGAAGGCGAAATGTGGGAGCCCCTCCCCCAGCCAGTCTTTTGTGGCAGGGATCTGGTTGTGGGTGTTGCTCTGGAGAAACATGCGATCATGCATTTTGTCTCAGACTTGACTTAAGGGCCTTTGGCACATCTGGGGGAGATGGCAGGTAGGCAGGAGGACGTGTAGTCTGGAGCCCCGGGAGAGTCCAGGGCTGGGAGTCGACCTTGCAGGGGGTCCATGAGGCTATGGGCATGCTAGGGATTTCCTAGAGAAAGAAGACCAGGGCCAAGGCTCTGGGAGCATGGCGAAGCCTGTGGGAGGAGGCTGAGCCTGGACGAGGAACCAGCACCGGCCTGCCTAGGACAGGGGGGCAGGAGTGGCGGAGAATGCTGTGCTTGCCATGTGCGCATTCCTTATTCAGACATTCCTGTCATCTCACAACGTCCTCTGCTTACATAAGGCTTATCTCATTGGAAGCGATTAGGCATGAAAAGAACTTGTAGTAGAGGACATCTTAAAAATCTGATTTCATGTTGTATCATTGTTTTTCCGTTATCTGTGACACACTTGTTCCCAAAAAGAGTCACTTCCTTCATCATTGCTTGACAGCTAGACTGTTAGCGTTACTTTCTCCCTTTCCCCCGCTCTTAGCAGTGGGTTGGTTCCCATGGGAGTGGTAGTTGTAATGGATTAACAATGGGGGACACAGTGATTTTACTGGTGTGGCTTGAAAGTGTCCATCAAACATACTGTATTGATTATGCCGTCAGTCACATTTCAGCATCGGAGGGCGAAAATTCTCGCAGCAGTAGCCAGCTAAGTTTCTGCAGCTTACTGCTTTGTGCTTACCTCACTTACTTAACTGGACTGCTTTTGTAGTTTTAAATATGTTGTGTTTTCTCTGAACAAGTTGAGGCAGCAGGTCCGCCAGAACCCACAGTGCTCTCACACTCAGTCAAGGGTGCTGGTCCTTGGTTGCAGGTGCTGTTTGGCACAGCTGACGGGCAGGTGATCGTCATGGACTGCCACGGCAGGATGCTGGCCCACGTCCTCCTGCACGAGTCCGACGGCATCCTCAGCATGTCCTGGAACTACCCCATCTTCCTGGTGGAAGACAGCAGCGAGAGTGACACGGACTCCGACGACTACTCCCCGCCTCAAGGTAGCTTGGCGCCCTTCTCCTCCCTTCCGTGTAACAGAAGGAAACGAAGGAGAATCATTGATCTCGAGGAGGAAGGCTGACAGCCTCAGGTCACAGAGCCCTGACTTCTGGGACGAGCTCTCCAGCCCACCTCCAAGGCAGGGCCAGCCTGATTCTTTTCTTGATTTGACCTCCCCTCCCTGCGGTCCCTCCCTCAGAACCACTGTTCAACTTGATTATACTCTATTGGCCCACGTTCTCCTAGATATCAAGTGAGTCATGTGGCCGTTGGTATGTCCCTGTGGTGGTGTGGGGCTTAGCTGCTTGATAAGACTAAAGGAAGCTTAAGATGAAAAATTCTGTGCTGCTGATGTGACTTCATATGGGCCACATCCAGATCCCCAGCGTGTCAAGGCCTGTAAGTTCAGCTGCATGAGGAGGGGATTAGTTCTGCCATAAGAAGGCCAGCCGCTAGGGCAGACTCCAGGCCCCTGGTGTCCTCTTATTCCAGGCAGGTACTCTCCCTCCTCTCAGTTCAGAAGGACCTGCCACCCCTCTGTAGTCCTCACCGTGGTGTTAGATACTTGTGGGGATCGTCTGCCCTTCAGCCGCCTCCACCCCAGCATGTATTTTATCTAAATCTCAGATATATAAGAAACCATCACCCCCTCACTCCCCCAGAACGTGGAAGGAGCTTGGTAATGGTGCTGGTCGTCACCGGGACCAGGGTTCAGCACCGGCCTCGCGGCTTTGGCCCTGCTCCAGCAGCCCACCCTCGCGCCCGCTTCATTTTTCATAAGGAACGTGGATATGAATATTACGACGATAGGCAGATGGCTCCTGACTGGAGTGGCCGAGCTGCCGCAGGCTCAGTCCTTGGGCAGCACTGCTGAGCTCAGCTCACACAGCCGTGCCCAGCCGTGGGCCCTAGTGGCCTGCAGGAAGGTGCTGGCCGTTTCTTACCTTTCCTGCCACCGTGGGCCACGCTGTCCTCGGAGGGACTGCTCCACGGACAGTCGTGAACACTTTCTTCCCCAGCAACCTCTGCCTCCATTGGTACTGCAGTATTCTCATTTGGTCTTCTCTGCTTGGCCACAGAAACAGTGATGTGTGTGTGTGTGTGTGTGTGTGTGTGTGTGTGCACGCGCATTTCCATGTTTGTTCATTTATTTTAGAAGGTGTTCATATAGAAATAAAAGTTAAGTTTTATAGTAGCATTTCGGGATTAGTAGGTCTTGAGAGGGAGTGACTGTCCTTGGCACCCATAAATCTCTTTGGTAGATAACTATCCTCCCCCTCCTTTTTTAAAATTTCCAGAGGGTATGTATGTTCACCAGAAAGAGAGGAGAAGGGAGAAAGCATTCCCCAGCGGGCCATGGTCACACCGTGGTCCCTTCTCCATTCCTCCACGCTTTGGGATTTGGGCACGTATGCCCATGCGCACAGCGTGTTTTGTAAGCCATCAGGGTCAGGATTTAAGCTGCAGTTGGCCATGTGGAATCCGGCTCTCTTTACTCCTAGACTGCAGAATTGGCCCGGCTACCCCCTTTCTTAATAGGATACCAGCCGCGAGTGAAATGTCTGTCTCATAGTAACTCAGGCAATGTCTTTATAAACATATAGCATCATTTTAAATCATTTTAAACCAGAACTCTTTAGTAGGTCGAATCCAGATTTGCATATCCCACTTTATTATTGAAAGAAACAAGGCCCTTAATCAGATTTAGAAGCAAATCCAGAATAATCTATAAGAACAGCATCCAGGCCCTGGCTGTTCCTTGAGCCGGATGCCCTCAGAAGCAATGGGGCAAGTGTGAGGATGGCAGGTACTCACCTCTCAGATGCAGAGGGTTCCTCCTGGTGGCCTGGGCAATGGGGCACAGAGGTGAACTCCTGCAGTGTCTCGGCACAAGGCAGTGAGAGCAGTCCCGGACTCCTCAGGCAGGTCTGCCCAGAGGCCGCTGGAGCAAGCTCAGCATGGCCGTGAAGCCTGCAGGAACCCCTGGAAGGACCCTGGGCACCAGATATGGAAGAGCG
>NW_006159977.1:557412-579061 GCF_000334495.1 Tupaia belangeri chinensis | reverse complement strand
AGAGCGGCCAACTTCTGCTCTTTCAAACAGCATAGGGAACACCCAGTCAGTGATCCGTCAGTCCGTCACTGCCCCTTAGTTTGGACGAGGGCTGCACTCAGAAAGCCAGTTTTTCTCTGGGCCAGCTTACATTGCAATGTGGTAGAGTTCTCCACATGCCACCTCTAACCTGAGCCTTCTGACCAAATTTGGGGCCTTTTATGGTAAAAGATTAAGTGGAACTGATGGTGGCTGTAACAGTCCATGACAGCATGTGGTACTGACAAGCAGCTCTTGTCTGCATTGGGCCAAAATTGAGAATCCTACTGATTTTCATCCCTCTTCCCATTGTCTTTGTTCATTGTACAACATTAAAGTAATTTACGTCTATATGCCATTAGGAAGGCATAACACATTAACGCATAAGTTAATAAACTTGTCACACGTTATTCTCACCAGCCCGCCAATTGCCTGGAGGCTGTGTCCCAGGTCCTGCTTCTCATTCAGGGTTCTCCCGCATGTAGTTCCTGAATGTGCAGAGCACTTGCCTCCCCAGGGCAGGTCTGCATTCTTCGGCAGCTTTAAGGCACCTGCAGGACTGTGCCTGGGAGCCCGGGCTGGGGTGCTGCTCGTTCTCTCTCACTGGTGCTCGTGTTCCCACAGATGGTCCAGCAGCGTATCCCATCCCGGTGCAGAACATCAAGCCTCTGCTCACTGTCAGCTTCACCTCGGGAGACATCAGCCTGATGAACAACTACGATGACTTGTCTCCCACCGTCATCCGCTCAGGGCTGAGAGGTACAGAGCACTGCATGCACCTCGGCCCGCAGATCAGCCCTGTGCTTGCCTTTCAGGCCAGCGTCGGACTCCCAGCGCTTTTCAATTCCTGTCCTCTGCGGTGACCTCTTCTGGGCTTCATGGAGTCTGTGAACCAAGGTCACTTCTCCTTAGCTCCTCTGCTTATCTGACAAGTCGACACCCAGGCTTATCTGAGCAGGGAGTCCTGACATTCTGTCCCTGTCTTGTGCCTTTTCCCATTCTTGACAAGAATGATCCTCTTGGGTGTACACCGTGTTTGCGTCCGGCTTACACTGTGTCAGCACGGTGAACGGGCCACAGCACCTGCCAGGCTGAGGCAGCAGATGGTGTGCATGGCATCACTTACACAGAAGCCCCTGTCATTTCCAGAATCTGGCAGGCTCGTTAAGGAACCAGTAGTCGTGCAGTGAAGTTACCTTGAAAGACTCATGGAGGTTCCACAGTTCCCAGCCCAGCACAGTAACGTGAAGGGCATCCTCGCGTGCCGATGCCTTCCCGCCAGGTGCTGTGGAATGTTGTTATCGCAGGACGAGCTAGTGGGAGGGCCTTTTGGAGCCTTCTGAATTAGCAAGTTGAGAATCCTATTGATGTTGTGACCCCGTTGGAGCCAGTCTCTCTTCAGGGCTGAGTGGCACAATATAGACAGTTTTTAAAATTCAATTCCCAAGTGGCTTCTGGTGCTTGATGTTCTGAATGGAGAGGGTGGGGGCAAGTCAGGCCCTTCAGTACCACCAGCTACTGTCATTCAGCACGGCCGTCAACTAGAGGCTGCTCTGCTGCACCGCGCGTCTGCGTCCTGGGGAATGGCAGGGTGTGAGGAGCCAGTCCGCGCATCTAGCGCTGGTGGACACGAGCATGCCATACCTGCCTCTGCACCCAGGAGCAGGTGTTCAGTCCTTTAGAACTATGGCAGACTGTTCTCCCTCCGGGTACCCGCTCTGCTGTTTCCAGGCTGTAGTTGTAAGGCATCATTCTGCCTGTGAACTCCTGAGGGATATGAACCATGAAGAAGTCCTTTATGCCACAGATAGGCCTCATTAGGAGCAGAGTCCATGTTTTTAGTGATGATGGTGAACTTAAACCACCTTGTGTTTGCTCTAAGTTCTTTTCTGAATGTTCTGTCTCATGGAGCTAAAGTAGAGGGGATGGTCATCACAGGTTCTCGCATGTTTAGTTATCTCGGCTCTACTGACTTTTCTGAAAAAAGTCTGCTTTGCAACCTTTTAACCAGACTTAATGATTTCTTGAGAACTGCCTCTACTCTAGAATCCTGAACTTTGTTCTCCACCAGATATCTGGCCAGGACTAAAAACAGTTATTACCAGTCGGTTCTTGACAGGGTGAATTTTTCACCAACTTGCTATAACACTATTTTTTTGCACCTTGAACACTCCATTTTCTACTGTGTCTGTTATGTTAGATCTTATAGGACCGAGCTTCTAGCACATTCCCACCCAATATGCAGTAGAGAAATAGGAACATATATTGAGTGACTTAGGGTGGTGACCCAAAGCAGCCCTCCCAAATGTGAAATTTTTTTTTTTTTTACTTGAGTTACATTCTAAAAATTCTAAAAGTATTCTAACTATTTTTGGGCCGTGGATACCGTAGTAAGGGAGAGGCTGTCATGCTGCATCTCCAACATTCAGAGAGGCAGAGTGAGCTGAAGTGGTGCCGTCCGTAGGTGCTCTGATGGGCAACTCCTCTTTTCAGGCTTGCTGTCAGAATATCTTAAGGACTTGGTCCTCCAGGTGGGATGAACAGCAGCCTTTTTCTGTTTTTGCAATTTATTTGCTTTTATCTACTGCCTCATGGACTGTTACTAGGAAGAGACAACCAGAATGCTCTCAAGGGTGGCACATGGCCGTGGTCATCTGTTCTGTTACAGACAGGCTGGTCACTTGTCTCCGAAGCTGGTGAACTGAAAGGACCATTTAGATTCTCTGTTACTGTCTCAAAGAATTTCGCCAGTAAAGAGTAATGACTCATAATATTCTTTAGTTTGGCACCAACACCGTAATTTACGTTGTGTGCAAATGAGTCTGGATTCCAAGTAGCTCCTAGACGCGTGCCCAGCTCCCCTCGGCATCACCTGGCACATTTCATTTTCACCAGCGGTTCCTGTGTGGGGTGGGCAGTTCTAGAGAGGGGCGAGGGCCGGATTTTGCTTTGCCGAGGAAATGCTGCTTTAGGAAAAGGTCTTCTAGTAACTTGGCTTTGGGGACTTCCATTTATTACACGATAAGCCATTCAGTAGTTCGCTTTACTTTGGGTTTTTGCTCTTTGTTTTGACTTTGACTTTTCCTTGAGGGCGAGGAATCCAGCCATGGGCTCAGACGTCCTTCGCCCAGCCAGCCCATGCTGAGTGGTAAGGCATGCTTTGGAAGGCTCCTCTCCTTTCAACCCCGGTAGCCGTGACATAAGAGCACCAACCCCTTAGGCCTGGTTAGTCTCTTTGTTTTGCAGGATGCTCTCTTTTGTCATTTCCCTGAGCACACTGAGAAATCCAGAGAGAATTTTCAATGGGAGGTGGCTTTAGTCCGCAGTGCTGTCTGCTCCCGCAGCTGGGCCTGCTACCCATTTCTGGTCCCTTTCATCAGTGCTTCAGACCCTTTGTTCAGGCCTCACTGGGCTTGGCAGAAAACATTCAAAGATATGACCTTACCTGTTGTTTTACCATTACACACTTTGCCAATTCGTTTGTTCTTTCTCTCTGTGGGTCCACATGCACATGAGTGTGCACTCACACGCACAAATACATGTGTATCTAATGACTAACAAAAAGCGAATCATCGAGGTGGTGGTCTAGGGGGCAGCCTGAGGATTGTGTTAACCTCAAACTCCCCCTGGGTAGCTGCAGTGTATGTGGTGTTCAATAACAGTGCTGCAGCTTTTCTGTTAAAACACAGCTGCCTCTTTTTGACCCGGCACTAATATCACACAAGGGGGTTTTGTTAACACAGAATAACCGTGTTTTCTTATCACTGACCACGTAAGACATTTTGACCCTTCAGGGTTTATTTTTTGTTTGTTTGTTTGTTTTGGAGAGGTTTTTGCTATAGGGCACATGCGCTTGCCAGACAGACAGAGACAGAGAGACAGAAAGCGAGAAATCACCCCCCAGGGGGGATGGCCACACCGCAGTCCCTTTTCCTCCATTCTCCTCTTGGGATCTTAGGCACGCACGCACACTCACCTGGTGTGAGTTTTTAAGCCACTGAGTCTGGGACGCGAACCGCGGTCAGTACATGAGAGTCCAACGACATAGCCATTACGCTAACTGCTGATCCTGACTCTTCAGGGTTTTATCAAGAAATGATCCCTAAGATTGTCTGACTAACATAGACTAGTGTGAATTTGCTCCTCTTCTCTGCATGAAGCATTTAAGGTGCCAAAAACCCACACACCCAAACTCATTGAGAAAAGAAGGTGCTTCAGGAGGGTGAGCCTCTTATGCTTGGAACTTCCCAAATCTCTGCGTGGGAGGCATCAAAGACTTGGTGCCAAGAACTTCAGGAAAAGTGAAGAGCAGGCTAGTGAAGAAAGCATAGTGTGTTCCTTCTAGGCTGAATTCTATGACAAATTTTAGGAATTTTAACACAATTATTACTGAAACTTTGGGCAAAGAGATTGGAGAGATTTCTTAAAATGAAACAGGCATAATTTGCAAAAAAGTTCTGAAACAGAAAGGTCCCGACCCTATCTACGTTTCTTCTTTTCTTCATAGTGACATCTAGAAGCTGAATGAGACTTTGTTTCGTTTTGTTAGGCCTTCATTTCCCCACTCATGAGGAGTTTAAGCTCCACCTCAAAGGACTCAGCCCTGTGGTGCTCAGGACGCGTGGCTGACATCGCACAATCCGAGGTTTTCCCCCCTCAGTCCTGCTCCTGCATTCTTGCTGGTGGGGTTTATGAGACCACCTGTTCCCCTGCAGCCCCCGTGGCGTGCGCCCACCACAAGGGTTGGGACTGGTGGATGCGAGATGTCAGAGGAGCCCACAGCTGGCACTGCAGGCCCCTGACATCTGAAGAAGAATGGCGTTATTCAAGCAGAATTTATCCTTTTTAAAAGAGTGACTTGCCTTAGGAGCTGGCAGCTATCTCAGTGTAACTCCACACCCGCATTAAAGAAATTCCCGAGAGTTTGCTCAGAAACTTTCAGGCTCAGCTTTACTATGGACAGACACAGCCCTTGCGGGAGTAGAGCCCGTTGGGTGTATGGTTTGCTTCATTGTCTCTGAGTAGCCTCTGAACTCAGGGCATTTCTGGGTCAGCCCTGCGGGGGCAACAGCCTACCCTTGTATTGGGGAAAAACCACCCCAATGTGATGAATCTCGGAGAATCTTATTTGTAAAACAGATTGGAGAATGGTGTAGTTGTGCCCTCACCTGCCAACTCGCCAGAGCAGACCGAGGAGTAGCGGTGAGAAGTTAGTGCTGCCTTCTCTGTTCCTCCAGTGTCAGTGACGGTTCTGTCCCAAGAAGTCTTAGGCTGTCTTGTGTGCATCTCTGCCTCTTAGTATCAGTAGCTTCTCCTTGTGGTTTTCTTGTGTGTCCAGAGCAGCTCTCTATACAAAATCATTTCAGTTCCCTGGTCTTGACCTGACTTTCCACGGAATAGAGCCAGCTTTGACTGTCCAGAGCACGTCATGACATTCGCACAGCTCCTCGACCTTCCTTCTCCCGTCGTCTTAAAACTTATACCACAGGATATTTACTTGTTTTATTTCCTGGTTTGTATTTAACTTATTTCATGTCCTTTGGTTTTAAGAAAAGGGGTTTGAAAAGCCCTTCTCTGGGTGCTTTCGCTGTTTCAGGTTGTTAGAGGCCTTTTCCTTTTTGTGTTCATCGGTAACTACTTTGCTGCAGCCTCCTCCTTCCCCCTGGTTTGTGCTCTGTGGCCAACCTGACGAGGAAGCTCTCCCTGGGTCTGGGAAACTGTCCTCCAGTTTTCAGGGGACCTGAAAGGACATCGGCGGCCTCAGGTGCACTGGCATTCATGCCCGATCATCAGCATCCGCGAGTGCGAGGGCTGTGACCAGCAGTGACTTGGTGGCGCTCAGGAGCGGCTGCGTTCTCACCCGGCTGGAGAGAAGTGCCTGTGCTGCTGCTCGAAGAGCTGTCCAACCTCTCTGCAAAAATGGCCACTTGTTCTAGCTTTCAGGGGTCTTTATAAAAGCCAGACTAAGTTTCAGGCTCGTGAGGGAGAAAACGCATGCTATAAATCTTACTGGTAGTTATAGCTTTTTATTTAACCAGTAAGAAATCAGTTCATTTCTCACATCAGGATACGACAAACCATTTAGTAGCCATTCTTACGGGCTCTGAGTTGTTATACGTGGCCATCGGATCTCCGGTGTGCGAATGTCTCAACAGAACTGCCACCCGGTAGGAGTCTTTATCTTTTCTTGCAAGCCCCCCACATCATCAAATGTCCAGTCAAAGCGCCCCCATGGACATGTCTGTCCTTTATCAGAACTTTACCTGCCCAGGAATTCCAGAAATCAAGTGAATATAAAAACCTTGGCCTTGCTTGTGGTTTGCTTTTTACTTTTAGCATTTGCTAACTCTGAGTCATGTCTGGGGGTGAAGGGCGTAGCAGTGGGACCTGTATGTAAACGACATGCTGTCTCAGGTTTCTCTTTCTTGCTTTCTCTGAAGTTCAGAAAGTTTGCCCAGCTCCCCATGGAAACGCTGGTTTTGGAGCTAGATATCTAACATACAGCTCTATTTTATCTGAGTTTCTACCAGATATCCTTATGTTTCAGGGGAACTACAGTCCTGATCGGTGTAACAAATAACCTTTTTTCAGTAAGAGTCAGCATTGTCTTCACAGAAATCACCCCACAGATAGCCTGCTTCCTCACATTTCAGACATTATTGTATCCATAAGAGAAGGGGAAAGTGCTGCCCTTGTGTGTCCTTAGCATCTCTAGTCTTTAAACTAGTGGAGACCAAGAACGGTCTTGCTGAGTGGCAGTGGAAGGAGCCCGTGTCCTCATACCAACTATCTCCTTTGGGATTTCAGAGGTGGTGGCCCAGTGGTGCACTCAGGGGGACCTGCTGGCAGTCGCTGGAATGGATCGGCAGAACCAGCTCGGGGAGCTTCCCAACGGTCCCCTTCTGAAGAGCGCCATGGTCAAGTTCTACAACGTTCGTGGGGAGCACATCTTCACACTGGACACACTCGTGCAGGTGAGGACATTCCTAAGAAACCCAGGTGTGTCGTCATCAGTGGCTGTTTCCACGAAGGGTTTAGTGTGTTGGTTTTTACCCCAGTCTCTGTTAAGTACTCTTAAATTGGTTATGCTCATCACAATGAAAAGAAAAATATAATATAGAACAGTCTGGCTGAAAAAGCACATACAGCAAAAGTAAGGTTTGTTATTGCAGATTTAAGCCAACTTTTCTCATTTGGTTAAGGGTCTCCACGTTGAGCCATCTTTCTCTTCTTGGTGCTGAGGCACAGCCCTGTCAAATAGAGATTTCCTTTGTATGTATAAATTTCCCTTACAAGAGTAACTTTTTAGTTACTCTGTAGCTATAGTCTCTCCTTGTGTCATATGCCAAGGGGCATATTTGGGGTGGCATATTCTGGTCTCTTACAGTCATATTTTGAGGTGGCATGTTCCAAACATCTTCACACTAATTTTACATCTGTGCTTTTTAACTATTATTAAACAATAAGAAAAAAAAAAAAAAACAGTAAGAGGTTTTTTAAAGCATTATTTATTTTATTTTTAAATTATCATTATTTTTTAATTTGCTACAGGGCATGCATGCTTACCAGAGAGTCAGAGAGAGCGAGACAGTGAGAAAACAAGTTGCTAGATTCAGGGCTAGAACCACAGTTGGCTCTGTGGGAGTCCAGGGCCCAAACCACCATGCCACCTGCCAGCCCCAAGTTTTATTTATTTATTTATTTATTTTTAAAAATGCTTTAAAGTCTTTAAAAAGTATCCACATGCGAGCTCTTTTTTATTTGATTTTATATCCCAGATATTTTTAGACCAGTTCATTTCTGAGTCAGTGTTTTGGTTTTTAGTCCATTGTATTGCTAGTAACAGAAATGCATGCATGGTGCTACCCATGACTAGAGGTTTATTAAGCTCACAGTTTGGGAGGTCCAGGGTCAAGGGGCCACAACTGGTGATGATCTTCTTGTCGGAGGGGTCATATGGCAAGAACTTGGGCAGAACAGAGTGTGTGTGTGTGTGTTGTGTTCTTGTAAACCCATGAGTATCCAATCATGGGGATCTCAGTCTCATAGCAAAGGCCCCATCTTTCAGCACCATGATCAGATTAATTTTTCTCTTAATATTGATACCTTCACAATACAATTAAATTCTTTTTTTTTTTTTTGGAGAGGTTTTTTTGCTACAGGGCACATGCACTCGCCAGAAAGACAGAGAGACAGCGAGGAATCATCCCCCAAGGGAGATGGCCATGCCATAATCCCTTCTCCTCCATTCTCCTCTCGGGATCTTGGGCACACACGCACATGCACCCGGTGTGAGTTTAAGCCACCAGGTCCAGAACTCGAACCCCAGTCGACTATATGGGAGTCCAGCGACATAGCCATTACGCAAACTGCTGGTCCCGAGAATTAAAGTTTTGAAAGGGTATAAGAGAAACAGCTGTACGAGGGAGTTGATGATTAATAGAGGTGGTAATAAGTCAGGCTCTTCTGTCTTAACTTTACCCAGCTCATCAGAGAGGGAGGTATACCAGATTTGAGGAAATTTGGAATTAGATCAGGCACTAATTATTTAAATTTATCTTTTTAAAATTGTGAACTTTTTACCATCTTAGCCATTTTGAAGTGTACAGTTCCGTAGTGTTAAGTATATTACATTATTGTAAAACGGACCCCAGAACATTTTATCTTGCAAAACTGAAACTCTGTTAAACAATTACTCTCATTCTTCTGGTCCCAGTCCCTGGCAACCCCGTTCTCCCTGTTTCTGTGACTTGGACTCTATGTACCTCACATAAGCAGAGTTGTTCACTATTTGTCTTTTTGTGACTGATTTTACTTAGCATAATGTCCTCATGGCTTATCAATGTCATCACACTTGGCAGACTGTCCTTCCTTTTTAAGGATGAGCAATGTCCCATCGTGTGGAGAGACCACGTTGTATCTGTCCACTCATCCACTGGTGGACATTGGGGTTCCTTCTACTTTGGGCCTACTCTGAATAATGCTGCTATGAAGATGGGTGTACAAAGACCTTTTGAGACCCTGCTTTAAGTTCTTTTGGCTGTGTGCCTAATAGTGGAATTGCTAGGCCATATAGTGTTTCTATTTTTAATTTTATAAGAAATCACCGTACTGTTTTCCATAGCTGCTGCACCATTTTATATTCCAGCCAGCATTGCACGAGGATTCGAGTTTCTCTTCGTCCTCTCCAACACTTGCTATTTTGGGGGCTTGTTTGTTTGTTCTGTTTTGTTTTTAGTAGCCATCCTGTTGGTTGTGGGATGATATTTTATTGTATTTGGAATTTGCATTTCCCTAATGATTAGTGATGTCGAGCACCTTCTCATGTGCTTTACTGGCCATCAGTATATCTATTTTGGAGAAATGCTTGTTTTATTTATTTACTTATTTATTTATTTATTTTTTAGAGAAAGATTTTTGCTAAAAGGTGACAGAGAGTGACAGACAGAAAGCAAGGAATCACTCCCCGGGGGAGTTGGACACACTGAAATCCTTTCTCCTCCATTCTGCTCTTGGGATTTTAGGCACGCATGTACACGCACCCAGCATGAATTTCAAGCTTCTGGTACCAAGACTCAAACCATGGTTGGCCACGTGGGAGTCCAGTGACATACCTGCCACGCCATCAGCTGGTCTCATGGAGAAATGTTTGTTTCAGCCCCAGCAGCTTGAGAAACATGCTGGGTACATGTGTGTGTGTGCCCCAAATCCTAGCAGGACAGAGAAGTGAAGGAGAAGGGAATTTGGTGTGACCACGCCCCATTGAGGGGTGCTTTCTCCCTCTCTCTCTGTCACGTGCATGTGCTCTCTGGTAAATTAAGAAATAAATAATTGCCATCTCTATAAAGGTCCAAAGCCTAGGAAAGAGACCCAACTGCTTGCTTGCTTCACAGACCCGTTAATGTCTCAGAAGTGTTGCACACCCACCATGTTCATCCCTCAAGACGTCCCACTCGCAGGCCATGCCCCTGCCCCAGGACGGAGCCTGTCACCCAGCAAGTGCCCACAATGGAAACTGCGCTCAGCCTTGACTCTTCCATCTTGGCCCTTCCCATCTGCAGAATCTTGGGGGCTGTTTCTCCCTCCCAGATACCTCAATGTCTACATTCCTTTGTCTACACCTCAGTACAAGTGACTTCCAACTCTCTGGTGGTTCTGAAACTGCCTTTCCCTTCCAGACCATTTTTCACTTTGCAGCCACAGCCCTTCAGTAGCTCTTATTGCCCACAGGAGCAAGTCCAACGTCCGTTGTGCCTTAACGGGGTCCCCGGAAACGGGCTCGACTGCCTCCCAGAATTGGCTCTCAGCACTCCATCCTGAGTCCTGCCATTCCGGATTCTTCCACTGCTTAGCTGTCCCAGGGGCTGGCCCTCTGCCACAGCGTCTACCAGGCCACCCCTCAGCTGGACACACTTCTCCCTCCCCCCTTGCCCCCGCCTTCCAGGCCCTCTGTGCGTTTGAGCAGAAGCGTCACTTCTGCAGTCGGCCTTGGACTTCCAGGCCGTTCAGTTGTGCCAGCCCCATAGCCCCGTACCTCCACTTTTGGTAGCATTCATCATGTCTATCTGTGAGGTCACGGAAAGCAGGGTCCCTGTCTGTCATGGTTGCTGTTTACAGTAAGTTCTGGTCAGCCTGTTAGTGAGTGAAGAGCCGCTTGAACGAACTCGCAGCGCACATGGAGAGTGCTAGGGCTGCGGCCACACTGAGTGCTCCTGCTGGCTACAGAGCAGTTTCATCCCCGTGGGTTACGGCGATAAACTAGAGGAAAACCGAATTTACTGTTTTTTAGAGAAGGGACTTGGGGAAGGTAGTGAGCACAGCACCTGTCAGTATTTCCTGCAGAAAAGGTACTGCAGGTTTCTGTTCAGTGCATCAGGCCTGCTGAAAACTCCTTAGTGTCTTCCTCGCTCACTCGCTCGCTCGCTGGTCCCGCACGCGCTGCTCATCTCATCCACCTCCTGCACACCGTTCTGCCCTGCTTCCTGGACCTGTACGAGCCTCCTCAAGGCTTCCCTGGCTCTTGGGTCTGCAGAGACTCTTCCTTCTGGCTTTTCTCAAGACAGACTCCTTCACATCCTTCAGGTCTTACCTGAAGTACCCCCCCTTCCAGGAAGGGGTTCCATGGCACACTGTCCGAAGTACCCACTCCCTTGGCCTAGCCCTGGTGGTACAGTGGTGGCACAAGGCTCTGTTTGCTGGAGTCACATGAGTATTGGGGCTTGGCAGTCGGGGTGACCTGTACATCTTGGGTAGAAGCACACATGCCACGATCCTGGTTGGCTGTGGAGGGTGGTGGGGATTGTGGCGTGAGACCCTCAAGGGTGCTTGCCTTGCTCTCTCCATCCCTCTCTCGTGAGTGAAAGGGGGTGGGGGGGAGGAGCAGCTTTAAAAAGCAAAGTACTCTACTCTCTCATGGTTACTTTTTTGTATTTTGTGTGTTTTTGTTTTATTAGACAGAGTCTCTGTCGCTATGTCACTCTCCTGCCTCAGCTTCCTGAGTAGCTGGAATTACAGCATGCGCAACCATGGCCAGCTTTTAGAGTGGGCTGGGAACTGAACCAGGGCCTTCCCTGTGGCCTCAGCCCGCCACGCGGCCGCATCTGTCAGCTCATGCTGCTGTGTTCTGTTGTGCTGCCTGTTTCTATCCTGGCACTTCTGGTAACCTGAGATTCTTTTGTTTATTCTTTGTTGTTTCATCCCACTGACAAAGGGGACCCGTGTGAAGCAGCCCCACCTGTCTGGTTCACCCTGGGGCCTGAGCAGAGTCTGGATCCACTGGCTGAACAGATAGGCCAATGCACCTTAGCTCAGCCTTCCTGTTGTTCTTCGTTGCTTAGAGAGTTAGATAATTCCCAGGGATCCGATAAGTTAAAATTCTTCGCCGTTTGTATTCTCTCTTGGTTTCTTTAGCTTCTAGCAATCACCGTAATGTAATTTCTTTTTTGCAAAGACAGTAATGAATTGCTTTTATAACTGTACTTTGCAACATGGGTTCTTTAAAGGGCAATGACAGGAGAGCAGGAAGGTGCTTTAGTCTGGATGTGTCGGGTCTCAAATGCCTGGCTGCCTTAGTCCAATAGGGCTGCCGTGTCCAAATACTGCAGTCTCGGTGACTTAGAGACCATAGCACTTTACTTCTTTTTTTTTTTTTTCCCTATTTTTTTTCCTTTTTTTTTTTTTTTTTTTTGAGAGGTTTTTTCACTATAGGGCGTGTGTGCTCGCCAGACAGACAGAGAGAGACATAGAGACAGAAAGCGAGAAATCACCCCCCAGGGGGGATGGTCACGCGGCAATCCTTTCTCCTCCATTCTCCTCTTGGGATCTTGGGCACGCACGCACACACACCCGGCGTGAGTTTTAAGCCACCAGGTCCGGAATGCGAACCGCGGTTGACTCCTTGGGAGTCCAGCTACATAGCCATTACGCTAACTGCTGGTTCCTGTAGCACTTTACTTCTCACGGTTCTGGAGACTGGGACGACCCCGAGGGTCCAGGTGCCAGCACATCCGGAGCCTGCTGAGGGCTGCTGTCTGCCGTACACATGGTGCCATGTTGCTGTGTCCTCACTTGGGAGGGGCGGAAGCGGGAGGTTGGCTTCCGTCAGTCTGTTACCGAGGCACTCCTAAAGGTGAAGCCTTCATGACTCAGTCACCTCCCCAAAGGCCACACCTCTGAAAGCTATAGCGGGGATTCGATCTCACATGAATCTTGGAGGCACACGTTTAGATGGTTGCATTGGCTAAGGTGATTAGACTTTATTTGGTCTTTTGTTTTGTATTTGGTTATATAAGCAGGGGAAAGGCAGGGCGGGACTTTGGGAACACTAATCTGACAGGAGTGTTGCTGTAATCCCTGACCGAAGGAATGAGGAAGGTCAGCCAGGATGGTGGAAATGGAGTGGAAAGCCAGAACTCAGAGACATGACAGACTTGGCACCCACGAGGAGGGTGGTGGTGCCTCTGTCCGTGAGAGCTGATGACGGTAGCTGGAGTCCAGCCACAGTCTGGGTGGGGACAGTTAGATGACAGTGGGAATGTGGGACTGGAATGCAGACAAGAGATTGAATAACAGATAGAGATTCGGAGTCGTCTGCATGGAGGCCATTGCTGGAGAAATGACATTCGATTAAGTGCTGAGGGGGTGAATAGTAACATAGTGGCCATCATTTACGGAGCAGGAGAAGGAGAAGAGAGAGAGGAGAGGAATGTCACCTAGAGCCATTAGAGGATGTTGAGCAGGAGGATGCAGCCAGGTGCAGAAGTGAGAAAATGGGATGTGGGGTTGTAAGGTCAGAGTGGTCACAGTGGCGTGGTAGTGATGGAGCTCGCATTGTTAAAGGACACGCTCTCACTCAGGCCGTCTTTACTGAGCCACCTGTGCCAGGCAGCATCTGCATGCTGGGGACACAGTGATGACAGCCGAAGAACACGTTAGTGACAAAGTGGCTAGTGAAGACATCGAGGCAGAGTCGTGAACTACAGGGTTTTCAGGGAAGGCAAGAGAAGGCGGAAACGTGCAGAAACATGGCCACATTGGTAAGCAAGTGGCAAGGCTTTGGGGCAGAGGGAAGAAATAAACGGAAGGACAGAGTGGAGCAAGACCTTCATGCAGGTGGAAGGTGTGGGTTGGAGGCCATGGGGAGGTCAGTCTGGAAGAGATGTGCAGGAAGGAGGGATTGTAGAAAGAGCCGAAGGATTTTATTTTATTTTAATTTTTGTAGAAGTTTTTATCTTAGGGCATATGCGCTTGCCAAGGAAAGAGATAGAGAGACAGAGAGAAAATGAGAAATCACCTCCCAGGGGGGATGGTCAGGCTGCAGTCCCGTTTCTTCCATTTTCCTCCCGGGCTCTTAGGCACGCACACACATGTGTCTGGCGTGAGTTTCAAGCCACCAGGTCCAGGACTCGAACCATGGTCTGCCATGTGGGAGACCAGCAACATAACCACTACGCCATTTGCTGGCTTTGAGCCAAAGGACTTTTAAGAAAGGGGCCAACACAAACTATAGGTCAGTTTCTGTCTTGTCAGTAAGTGAAAAGCAGGGTGAAAAGCACAGGGACAACTTGGCATCGGCGTCAGGGGCTTCAGTGCAGGAGCCCTTCGAGGCAGTAACCTGATAGAAGTCCCCACCACACCGGGCAGCACGGCTTTGAACCAAGAGTTGGTGCTGGCCACGCCTTTGCTATACCCCTGGAGTCAGAAATGGGACCGAGTGCTCAAAGCCCGGGGTTGGGAAGGTCAGTGTAGCAAAAAGACAGGAGCAAAACATTGGAAGGGATCTTGGAACTGCTGAGGATGTTCTGGCCGGAGGTCGCCGTGGAGTCTGGTGGGAAGAACTCATGGCCTGAGACCAGAAAGTGCAAACTCACAAAAAGGCATGTTGAAAAGGAAGTGACAGCAGCAGAATGGGAAGCTGGCTAGCCAGGAAGGTCAGGTTCCTGCTGTACAAGTGAGCCGGGGAGGTGCTGAGGTGAGGCAGGCCAGAGGCAGTTAGTGTGAGGCCAGGGCGTGCGTTGTAACATGGACCTTGGGGTCCCTGCGGGCTCAGGTGGGCAAGGTTACTGCAGGGCCCCCTAGTCTGCAGTTGCACCTGCTGCAGTTTCAGTTACCCATGGGCTACCGCAGCCCCCAGATAGGTGAGCACAGTGCAGTACGAGGTTTCGAGAGAGACCTCAGCAATATCACTTGTACTGCAGTCGTGCTCATCGCTGTTTTATGAGAGTTCATCTCTTGCTGCCTAGTTTATAAATTAAACTCGATGTAAGTATGTAGGTACGTCCAGGAAGGCATGTCAGACATGCACAGTTCAGTACTGCCCAGGGTCTCAGAACATACCCCCAGTGAGGACGGGGACCCTGCTGTACCTGTGGACATTCGTGGCCCCACTGCCCGTGCATCACCTGGAACATTGGGGTGCTCGGCAGGTATTTGTTCACGGTGTGCGCAGGTGAGCAGGTGTCGCAGCTTGGGCTTTCTGTAGTCTTCCCGTAAATGTTTGAACCGGTAGGCTATGCCGCTTTATAATGAAACCTCACACTGGCTTTCTTCTCTAAGTGAAAGGCAGGTAAGAGAAGCAGGGAATTTCAGCTCTTTCTGAGTATAGAAGTCTGTGACTATAAATAAATGCAGTCTTTTAGTCTGCCTTGTCAGTAAATTGAAAGGCAGGGCAAAAAGCCCAGGGATGATTTGGCATCTGCATCATGGGACTTTGTGTTTATTAGAATATGTGTGAGTCTGAGTGCTGAGACACACTCCAGGTGCATTCAGCGTTGTCCACTTCCTGTCCGTATCCCATCAGGGGCCACCCTTCCTGCTGGTGTCTCCTGTAGAGAATGCCCTTCCTTGCCTTCCTGGCTTGGGGAACCATCCTCCTCAGTGCCAACTGTCACATTGTCTTTTATTATTTAATTAATTTTATTTGTTGTTGTTATTTTTTAATTTGACCAGAGAGAGACATGAGGACGGGGACCCTGCTGTACCTGTGGACATTCGTGGCCCCACTGCCCGTGCATCACCTGGAACATTGGGGTGCTCGGCAGGTATTTGTTCACGGTGTGCGCAGGTGAGCAGGTGTCGCAGCTTGGGCTTTCTGTAGTCTTCCCGTAAATGTTTGAACCGGTAGGCTATGCCGCTTTATAATGAAACCTCACACTGGCTTTCTTCTCTAAGTGAAAGGCAGGTAAGAGAAGCAGGGAATTTCAGCTCTTTCTGAGTATAGAAGTCTGTGACTATAAATAAATGCAGTCTTTTAGTCTGCCTTGTCAGTAAATTGAAAGGCAGGGCAAAAAGCCCAGGGATGATTTGGCATCTGCATCATGGGACTTTGTGTTTATTAGAATATGTGTGAGTCTGAGTGCTGAGACACACTCCAGGTGCATTCAGCGTTGTCCACTTCCTGTCCGTATCCCATCAGGGGCCACCCTTCCTGCTGGTGTCTCCTGTAGAGAATGCCCTTCCTTGCCTTCCTGGCTTGGGGAACCATCCTCCTCAGTGCCAACTGTCACATTGTCTTTTATTATTTAATTAATTTTATTTGTTGTTGTTATTTTTTAATTTGACCAGAGAGAGACAGAAGGAAATAGGGAAAGGGAGAAAGCAAGCCGCTGGGTCTGGTATTCAAACCACAGTCGGCCATGTGGGAGTCCAGTGCCTTAACCACCATGCCACCTGTTGGCCCCTGCCCAGTGGATTGTGACCCTTCTTCCCTATAAGCTCTCGGGGTGCAGAATACCTCTGGCCTGTGTT
Organism: Tupaia belangeri chinensis; assembly: GCF_000334495.1. Classification (NCBI taxonomy): domain Eukaryota; kingdom Metazoa; phylum Chordata; class Mammalia; order Scandentia; family Tupaiidae; genus Tupaia; species Tupaia belangeri. The sequence continues at coordinate 562,798 of NW_006159977.1, read as the reverse complement.
AAACTTTTCTATCCACTTGTCTTATTCTCTGTAAGTCGGAGGCCGACCTTCATTGTGCCCGAGTATGGGGGCCCCACAGCCTCAGCCATTGTGAAAGTTTTCACCAACTCAGAAACTAACATTGGTCTTGAATTTAAACAGTTTGGGCTCACAGATGAGGGCTCAACGAATCTCCCGTTACAGAAAATATCCCTACAGTATCTCAGCCTTTTCATAAATTATGGATGATTTGTTTCATTGGAGGGTGCATTTCAACCACTAAAAACAATTGTCTTAATAATATACAATTAAATAATACTGTTAAGAATCAAGAACAGTTTTAATAATATATAGCACCAACCTTACTCTCTTCTGTAGTGATTCTGAAATTACATGTGATCTATGCGGTGCTATTCAACGAGCCCAAAGGCAGGGACATTTTTATAGCAGGAAGGAAGTTAGATAATTTATTGGACTGCTTATAAAAAGAACTAAATGCAATTTAGATTGGATAATTTATTTCCAAGTTAATTAGATTGTAGGTTATTGCGTACAGAGCCGTTGCCCAATACAAACTCGCAACAGCGTCAGCTTTAAAATTGATTTCCTTGTAATAGCAATGCCTGTGGCTGAGGCTCTCCTAAGGAAAGACACTCTGATTTATTCTCCTTCCCATCCTACACGTTGCAATTTAAGATTCTCTAATCGGTCTCGTTGGCTGTCTGTGACCATCTCTGTGTTCCAGCGTTGTTGGTGATCTGATCACAGGCGTTGGGAGGTAGCGCTACTGAAAGAAGGTTGCGGGCAGCAGTAATTTGGGCCTGGGTTTTCTATTGTGCTTGCTGAGCTTCTGGCTTTAACAGCAAGTTGGGGGCAGTCAGCCTGTATTCTGTAAGGTTCCGTTGTCCATTTGAGGTATTTGGTTACAAAATTAAGAAAGGAGGAGACGAAAGAAGATAGGCGTGGAGTAAGATTGCGCTTATGGTCATGGACTCCTATACTCTTGAAAGAGAATCCCCCACAGAGTACTCCGTGAGCCTGCTTTATTGAGGAGGAACCCTGGCGCCTGGAATGAGGCACTGCCAGGGCTGTGCTCCTCCTGTTTGCTGTAGAGAGAGGAGCGAGTCCTCTGTGTTGTCGCTTACAAACGCGGGACCAGCTGTGTGCCTGCAGAACGAGGTCTGGCTGATGGGGCGCAGAGCCTTACTACTGCAACTCGGTTGGTGGCCAGGTTCCTGGGACTTCGTATTCAAGCCTGTCCGTGGCTCCCAGCACAGTTGACGGCAGCAACTTGGTCTATTTCAAAGTACACTAATTTGCACACATTTGCACAAACATGTACATTCCCTTCTACTAGGTGTGTTTCCTCTAAGAGAGATCCCCCTCCTTCCTGGGGGGAGCTGCAGTGTGTGGGCGGGGGAGGCTGGGAGAACCCCTGGCCCTCAGAGGACACCCCCGCCCCTGCCCCCTTGGCCAGTGGGCACTCGGCAGACTCAGCCCGGGACCTCGGTCAGCCAGAGCCCCGAGCCTGGAACCCAGCACCTGGCTGCCTCGTGTGCCCTGTCCGGGACAGTGCAAGCAGTTGGACCTGCTGGCTTCAGTCCTGCGTGACAGCTTCTCTTCAGTATGGGAGGACCTCCTACCTTTGTTCCTTGTAGGTTCTTAGACACTGTTCCTCTCACCCTGGGATGCTGAATCATAATACAGCGAGGACACTTTCCATCCCAGCCAGGAGAGAAGTAAACTCCTTCCCCTAAATAAGCCTCTGCTCACACCCCTCCTGGGAGCAGCCTTCCCTCTGCTCCTCTGTCTGAAAGGAGCCCCTTGCCCTCTTGCTAGACCTTCCCCTGCTATTTCCACCTCATTAGTCATTTTCACGATACATCAGCTAGTCCATGTAGAAAATACTAAGGTTTTCACCTCTCCCTGCCGTCCTGGAGTTGAGCTCCAGGGGTATAGGGAATTTATTTTGTTCAGCCTCAGCTGCCTAATGCTAGAGGTATCTGACTCGCTGTGTTTATTTAACAAGAATTTACTGAGTTACTGATGAATAACTCAGTAGAAAAGTGAGTGATTGGGTGGGTGCAGCTCACCGTGGAGACATGGGAAGGAGCTGGAACTGGCCACTCACTCAGACAGTCCCAATTGCCAGGCAGGGAAAGCCAGGCTGACCAGGCCAACCAGGCCTGCCATGACTCAGCCCCAAGAGCCAGCTACGGAGTGAGCTGAGGGGAGCTGCCTGACTCCCCGTTACCCGCCCACCTCCAAACAGCCACAGGATCGATGAGAGATAGAGAGCTTTCATTGCTTCATCAAACGACCAGAAACACTGGGTCCTCCTCACTCCCTGGAATGCAGCACCGTTCCTGCCCCTTCTCTTGGATTTAGCCCAGGCAATATGTGAGCCTCCCTATGGGATTCAGACTTGAATGTAATCCACTTCATGGTTCTAGCCGTGGGTTCTGGAAACAACCGTTGTGTGCGATTCGATAAAGAAACGAAGTCCACAGACTTGTAGCCAGGTTCCCCCAGCAGACGGCAGCTGTCCAAGCAGAACCTTTCCTCGTGGCATCACCTTGGCGTGGGCCTGCGTGTCTCGGGGCATACTGGGAATGAGCCTGTGGCACCTTTCTCTCTCGCCAGCACGGGGGACCTAGAGGATGGGGTGGAAGAAGTTGTCGCGATGATGGTGAGGCAGTGGGACCACACATCGCTTAGGAAATGTCCACACTCCACTTGAGCGTGTGCATTTACCTCCATCCTGACTCCTGTTCCTTCCAGAACACTTGGAGTGAGGGCCTCACAGGAAATGTGATCTTGAAAAAGTAAAATGTCATATTCTACAAGGACTTCCCGTGGACTTACGGGGACCCTGAGGAGCTGTGGCCCTGCCACCTGGCTTCTGCCCAAATGATAATCACAACAGTTCATTTTTCCACATCAACAAGACCTCAAAACCCTCCCAGAAGAGGGGCAACTTGCATTATCTGGAAACTTTTTCTACATTCCTAACACAGTCTTTAAAAATTACTATGACAAAGGTACCGGCATTTGTTTTGCTACTTTATCATCTTTCATGGAGTAAATGCTGTAAAGCTAAAGGAAATCAATATATAAACTAGATTACAATATGACTGGGACAAGCGAGTGAGGGCAATACCCCAGAGCACCGTAGTACGAACTCCTGTTGGTGTTCTTGTCTTGTTCTTGGAAGACAAAGGTGTTCCTAATAGCCTTGCTCCAGGAAATAAGTATTCCTTCAAGACCCTGCAGGGTCACTTCTCCAGACTAAGTAGTTTCAGCCCTTTTCCCCAGGTTCTAGTTTTTGGTCCTTTCATCTTCCAAGTCCCTTCATGCCTACTTGGCTGAGGGCTGATGTGATGCCCAGTTTAGAGTGGCACTGTCACCGCGGGTTCCGGACATGCCATCCTACTGCTGTTTCATGGCCGTCCAACAGTACCGCCTGGCTGGCTGCCTTTGTGCGGCCTCACGTGACTGCAGCTTCTCGTCCGCCATAGTGAATGTCTGCTCATCGTCCGTTTGCTGTGTAGGTAGCCTGTTTCTCCTCTGTTCGCCTTTTCCGTAGTCGTCTTTTTTTTAGAAAGATTTTTCTAAAGAGGGCTCCCCCCGAAAGGGTTCTTCATGCCATGATGCACTCCCAGCCTCAGCCCTCAGATCACAGGCACATGTGCACCCAGCATGCACTGCAGGGCCTCGGGACGTGACCCGGGGACCTTGCCTGAGTCCAGCCTCACTCAGGATTGTATTACCACTGCACCCCACTGGACCCCAGTGGTTGTCACATTTGGTTTATTTCTGAGTAAAATAGCCTTGATCGAGTGACTAGAGGAGAGAATTTGGGTTCTTCCCTTTCATCGCGATCGGTGACAGCGCTTCTCAGAGGAGGGGCATCAGCCGGGGAGGTGGGGTTGGGGATCCAACTTCCCCATCATTAGCTGAGACCAAATAACAGCCTGTTTCCTTGTATGTTAAATGGGAATAATAATACTAGGTAGAGGCGAAACGACAGAGAGATGACGTAAGCACCTCATTGCTGCTGAAATGCGGTATGTTTTTAAGACATGCTTATTTTTGTCGTGATGGTGTGCATATAAACGTAACACGATTTCATACGGTTTGAAAGCCTGTGTAACTAACTTAAGTTCTTGGTACAGAGATATAAAAGATACGTTCTTAGACCTTACTGGTAAATTTTATATGAAATATGACCGTCTGTTGTTCTGAGGCAGCGACAGGGAGAGCAGAACTAGGAGGGAGGGACTCGAGGCTACACGGTAGTCTCTGCATTGGAACAGCATGTCAGGGAGACCTGCTAAAGCAGGATGGAGCAGTGGGCGAAAGAAGTGCCGCGTGTTCCTGCCACCAGCTCCCACCAGTCAGGTGATGCTAGTGAAAAGCTGTTTCTCTTGGGGCCAGCAGGTGGCCTGGTGGTTAAGGTGCTGGACTTGCCACATGGTAGACTGCAGGTCAAGTCCTGGACCCAGTGGCCTGAAAAATCATACCAGGCACCTGTGCATGCTTGCCCAAAATCCTGCGAGGAGAATGGAAGCAAAGGGGTTGCTGCATGGCCATCCCCACTAGGGGGTGATTTCTCACTTTCTCACTCTGCCTCTCACCAGCAAGTGCACGCGACCTATGGCAAAAACCTAAAAGAAAAAGAAAAAAAACTGTTTCTCGTTACTTGAGCTCCTATTATCAATGTAATCTTCAGAGGCTTGAGGTTAAGCAAGTAGTGGTACATCTTTAAGATTTAAGCTCGATTTTGGTGTTAATAGAGCTCCTGTCCTCAGTGCAGTTTAGGGTGATGTTCCTGACATGTGTGCGCCCACATGTGCACTTATGCATTGGTCTGCCCTGTCTACACCTTGCTCTGAATCACAGGCCCCTTCTATGGAGTCCACCCTCTGTGTGGGATATCTTGTATCTTGTAGGGAGGCTTATTTTGGTTCTGTCCTAGGAACCCCCGGAGTCCACATCCAACACACACACACACACACTCCTCTCCAGGGTTGTGGCCATCAGTCCACCGTGTGGACACCAGGCCTCACCGTGGTGGAAGTGGAAGGTGAATACCTTTAGCCTTACATTTTGCTTTGAAGTTGAACCAGGATTAGCTGGCCCTGGAAGCTTTTTTTTTTTTTTTTTTTTACTGGTTAGCCAGGTTTCTTCTTTTTTTTGTTTTTTTTTTGGCTTTCTTTTTATTTGTTCATTTTCTACATTAATTCACTATACACCATCACAACACACAAATGAATTTTCCATCCAAAATACACTGTGCATTGGCTCAATCAAGCACATCAACATACATGTTCTCAGCAAAATAATTTTCCAATTCTTATGTCCTGCATACCTTGCCTTTTGTTTTGCCATCCCTGATTCCCCATCC
>NW_006159977.1:549553-556795 GCF_000334495.1 Tupaia belangeri chinensis | reverse complement strand
GGCGTGACCATCCCCCTAGGGGGTGATTTCTCGCTTTCTGTCTCTATGTCTCTCTCTGTCTGTCTGGCGAGCGCACGTGCCCTACAGTGAAAATCTCTCAAAAAAAAAAAAAATGATACGAACAGTTTTACCGGGTTTTTTTTGTTTTTTTTTTTTTTGTTCGTTTGTTTGTTTTTTTTATATTACCTAACATTCTTTCCCTGAGCATCATCACAACATACTAAATGTGGTTTCCCATCTAGGATAAACTGCATAGTGGCTTAATCAAGCATGTTATCATCAATAATATTCCATTTCTACTTTCATACATATGTGTACATATATATATGTTTTTTATCCTATGTTTGACCCTTTGCCCTTTCCCCCCTCTCCCATTACACTATCTCTGCTATATACAGTTGTCTTCCGGAGGAGTTATTGAAAATATGCTACATGCAAGTAAAGGGAGAAGGGCCACGAGTTTAAAGTTTTCAACAATAGGGAACATAGATTCCATTCAAGGTTGGATCAAGGGTGGGTCTCGTGCAGTCCTGGAAGCTATTTTAAGGACGTGTCTTCATGTGTCCCTTTTATCTCGAGGTCTGTCACTAGAATGTGGGAATTCTGTCCTTGTCTGTCACGTGAGAAATCGGGTAGTCCCACTTCTGACCTCACTGAGTGCGCCCTGCCAGCCTGCGTCACCGTGAACAGGCCCGCTCCCCCCCCTTCCCAGCCTCCACCTCTCCCCTCTTCCGTGGCTGGTCTTCCCTGGGTGGTACCACGGAGCTCTGGGCTTTCTCATTACGAAGTGTCTCTAACCTCCACATCTGGATTTCTGCCTGCTTTTCAAAGAACGTGGTGCCCACATGTCTGAGCCCCTTTCGCGGCCCTTTCTCGAGAGTTTTCTGCTCTCCTTCCCTTCCCCCTTTTCACTGGGGATGGCTGAGGAGAGTCACTTCACTCCTGTGGACTAAGACCGTGACAGGCCCCAGACCCTCATCCCGGCTCCTCATTGTGCTCCCAGTTGACTGGGGAGAAAAGAAGGAGGGGGCATGTGTAGCCAGGTCACACAGCTGCAATTGGCTGGAATGCTGCTGCCTGTCAGGACACAAGGAAGGGCCATCTGGTCTACCTCTTCAACACCTCCCCAAGTCTTGGGAACCACCACTGGGTAATTTGAGCATCCAGCTAAGCAGTGCTTCAGTAAAGAATGTGGGCTACTGTACCCCAGGGTGATTGTTCCTGCTAGCGGAGACATGCTTTTATATCATACAGATCTAAGGTTTAATAGTACCAAGTTAAATGAGATTACACATGGAAAAGGCATTATAAAAACCACCCCAGTGCTCTATATATGCTCTGGCTTAGGGATCTAACTACTTGCTAATAAAAATACTGAATTTTTGAGCTAGCCAATGGGATGGTTAAGGCAGCTGGATTCCACATGGCCAGCTGTACAGTTTGAGTCCAAGGCCTGAAAGCTTGAAGAACATGCCTGGTGCATGTGTATGCCCCAAATTCCAAACGGCGGGAGAAGAAGGGATTGTGTTAGCCGTCTGTCATGGGGTGCTTCTTCACTTTCTCTTCTTCACTTTCATGGGGTGCAAGCACATGCACCCTCTAGCAAAATGAAACAAATTGAATTTTCATGATACAATATTTAACATTGTTGTGCTTTTAAAACCAGTGTTCTCAAAACTGTCCGCTCACTTTACTGTGCTTGAGGCAAGTGTGCGTCGTTGCCTTCCTGTCTCACCATGGGAGCCGGCGCTCAGCACTGCCTTCCCTCCACCTCCTGGCAGCGCCCCATCATCTCCATCTGCTGGGGCCACCGGGACTCGCGGCTGCTGATGGCGTCAGGACCAGCCCTGTACGTGGTCCGCGTGGAGCACCGGGTGTCCAGCCTGCAGCTGCTGTGCCAGCAGGCCATCGCCAGCGCCCTGCGGGAAGACAAGGACGTCGGCAAGCTGACCCTGCCCCCCCGCCTGTGCTCCTACCTCTCCACCGCCTTCATCCCCACCATCAAGGTAAGCACTCCCACCTCCCTCCTTGCTCACCTGTGCTGGCCATCCCTGCTGGCCAGGAGAGACTGGCAGACTGCTAGAGCAAACCCAGAGGGCCCTGCCTGCGTCTGGACCAGGGTGCCCAAGGGGTGGCTATGTGCAGAGTCGGGCGACGTCTGTCCTTCAAGCCTACACCGACCCTGAGCACACCTGAGTGTCCATGCTGGTGTTCCGAGCCTGATGCTCTGTCATCCTAAGTCTCCAAAGAGGGACCTCTCCTCCGTGCTCTGTACACCACACACAGCACCGAGGGCTTTGTAAAAGCACTCCTTGTCCAGTCCTGGCTTCCGGGCGGTGCTGACATGGTTTCCTGCCTGAGAAAGCAGGAAATGAGTTTGTAGCAGTGAATGTAACATGCCTTATTGCTGTTCAGGGAGAAACCGGGAGCAGAGTGGACCCAATCCAGCTGCAGGGCCTGCTCCCTGTGCAGGGGAGGGGTGCCACAGCCCTGCCCTCCGCCATCTTCTCTGCTGAGCGAGACTCAAGGAACTAGCCTGTCTTTAATGGTGGCCTATGGGTAGACCTGACATTTGCTGCTCAAGAGTGGGTTCCCCCTGCCCTGAACCCTCTGCACCTCGGCTTCTGTTTTGTATGCTCTCTCTGCTTCTGCGTATCAGGTTCACTTGATGCTTACTTTTGTCCTGAAAATCATTTTTAGAATCTTGCCCTTGTTTTTTTGGTCAAGTTGCCTCACAATCTTGGTTCTACATCAGTGGTTCTCAACCCAGCATTAGAAAACACAGATGCCCAGGCCCAGCCCTAGAGGTGTCAGTCTAGTCTTCCCAGTGGGATCCCGTCCCAGCCTCCGTACTCCGTAAACGAGCCCCAGAGAGGCCAGTGTGCACTCATGCTCTCCGCTCAGTAGCGAGCCTGTCCCCGAGCCTCCAGCCTGGGCTGTGCCGAGCAGTGGTGACTTGTCCACCCCCTGCCCCATCCTTCCGGTCCCCTCTTTCGTTCTGTCCCTTCCTCCCTCCCTCCCTGGAGTCCCAGCTCTTCCTTTTTCTCCCCATGTCCTGCCTCCAGCCCCCGATTCCAGACCCCAACAACATGCGAGACTTCGTCAGCTATCCATCGGCTGGCAACGAGCGGCTGCATTGCACCATGAAGCGCACGGAGGACGACCCTGAGGTGGGCGGCCCGTGCTACACGCTCTACCTGGAGTACCTGGGCGGGCTGGTGCCCATCCTCAAGGGGCGGCGCGTCAGCAAGCTGCGGCCCGAGTTCGTCATCATGGACCCGCGGACAGACAGCAAGTCAGGTGGGCCCCTCGCCAGAGGGACTGGGGCTTGCTCATGTGTGGGTGTGGAGCATGACACCTTCAGCCCATGCGGAAGTGACGGCGAGCCCGTGTTGGCCGGCGTGGAATGTCTCAAGTCCTATTTAATGAGTTCTCTAAAGGAGCTTCCAACAGGCGTTCATAGCCCTTTTGGGTGATCAGACAATATAAGCACTTAAAAGGTTCACTTAGAAAGTCAAGATTTTCTAATACCTTGTGACAAAAACAGAAGGTATGTCATGGGGTGTGATATGACTAATTGTCCAGAATGGTATGTATATGTATCAACTAGCTCAGAGGAAGAAAGGTTCTTGGCTTTGAGCAGCCCCAGGGGTTTTCATCATGTGAGGCTGGTGAGTTCTTTCACCGTTCCCAGAGTGTGATCCACAGGCCGCCCCATGCCCATCATCTGGGATGCTTGTTGAGGCTCTGATTCCGATTGGCTCGGTCTGGGGTGGGGCCTAGAAGTGTGTGACAGGCCTTCCCCGGGTGTGTAAACGCACCTAGGTTCTGACCCACTGTTGTAACTGTTCTCCAAGTGACATGACAGATATGTCCCTCAAAATCACCAATTTGCATTTTTATACTAGATACTATGAGTCCCAGTAATTTTTTATTTTAGTGAAAACCTGCCAGATTTTTTTGTTTTGGTTTGGTTTTTTTGGAGAGGTTTTCGCTATAGGGCGTGTGTGCTCGCCAGACAGACAGAGAGAGACAGAGAGACAGAAAGTGAGATATCACCCCCGAGAGGGGATGGTCACGCCGCAATCCCTTCTCCTCCATTCTCCTCTTGGGATCTTGGACATGCACGTACACGCGCCCGGCATGAGTTTTTAAGCCACCGGGTTTGGGACGCGAACCGTGGTCGACTACGTGGGAGTCCAGCGACATAGCCATTATGCTAACTGCTGGTTCCCAAAACCTGCCAGTTTTCAAAAGGAATTTTTAGTCAGAGCTTGGCATGGACCAAGCTTTATCCCCTGAAAATGTACATATTGAAGTCCTAACCACTGATGTGGCTGTATTTGGGGATAGGGCATTTAGGGATTTATTTAAATTAAGTGAGGTCAGAGGGTGGGGTCTGAGTTTTATGGGATTGATGACTTCAGAAGAGAAAAAGAAAGCAATCTCTGTCCATGCACTTGCACCAAGAAAAGGCCAGTGAGGTGAACCATGGGCAAGCTAGGGAGAGAGCCCTTGCCAGGACCCAGCCATGTGGCACCTTAGTCTTGGGACTCACAGCCTCCACTTCCTCCCAATAAATCTCTTTGTACCTATCTCTGTGTCATGTGGTTCTCTTTCTCCAGAGAACCCTGATCAATGCTGATTTTGGTACCAGGAAGTGGGCTCTAACAGATGCCTAAGCATGTGGCAGTGGCTTTGGACCGGGTGATGGGAAAAGGCTGGGAGAGTTCTGAGTTGCTTGCTAAAGATACGGACGTGAAGGCAGTTCTGGCGAGGTTTCAGACAGAAATGAGGGACGTGGTATTGAAAGCTGGAGGAAAGGTGGCATTTGTTATAAACTGGCAAAGAATTTGAACTACATTCCAATGTCTTGTGGAAGAGAGGACCTGTGGTGGAGTTGGATATTTAAGGGATCAACAGTTAGCGCAATGGCTATGTTGCTGGACTCCCATGTAGTTGACTGCGGTTTGAGTCACGGACCCAGTGGCTTAAACTCACACTGGGTGCATGTACGTGCGTGCCCAAGATCCCAAAAGGAGAATGGAGGAGAAGGGATTGCAGCGTGGCCATCCCCCCGGGGAGTGATTTCTCACTTTTGGTCTCTCTGTCTCTCTCTGTCTTTCTGGTGAGCGCACACGCCCTATAGCAAAAACCTCTCAAAAAAAGGAACATTTAAGTGAGGAGATTTCAAAGAAAATGTAGGAGTGCCTTGTTTCCTCCTGGCTGTTAGAGTAAAATCTGAAAGTAGAGAGATGAATTAAAGAAGGAATTATTAAAGCAAAAGGATCCAGAACTCAAAGATTTTGGAAATGTTTAACCTGTTCAGAGTACAGAAAATGAGGAAGTATGTTCTGAAGAGCTCCCACAGGTGTGGCCAGTGTCATTGAATCCAGAGCTTCTGCCAATATCTAGGCCGAGACACCGCTGGTCCGACCTGAGGGCGCGAGGCGGACGGGCAGCGGTGGGCCTCTGGGTCGGACACGAGGACAGTAGGGCTGTGTGGCCGCCGGTGTGCACTGTTCTTGGAGAAGAGGGAACATTACCCCAAAGGCGATTGAGGGGTCTCCAGGGCCCCTCAGCTGGCCAGATGGCCTCCACTCACCGCGTTGGAGGTAGGGCTGCCTGGCAGAACTGCCAACATGAAGGCCACACAGCCAGCCAGGGGTTCCCGGGGGCCTGGATCACTTTCAAGCCCCAGACTGAATGGAATTGGCCTTCCTGGGTTTCAGACTTCCTCAGGGCTCTTCTCCCCTTTCTTAGTTCTGGTTTCTCCCTTTTGGAAGGGGTCTGTCTGACCCGCCATTGTCTATTGGGAGCACCTAACTCTGGTCTCACGGGTTCACAGCAGGAGAGCAGTTGTCCCTTGGGATAACTTGTCCTACCCTGACTCACTTATGTCTGATTTAGATGAAACTGTGTTGTGAAGTTGATGCTGGACTGAGTTCAGACTCCGGGAGCTGCTGGGACAGTATTTTGCTTGGAAGGACTCGAATTTGGAGGGGCTAGGGCAGAATGCTATAGACAAAACTGTGTCCCCTTAAAAATTGGTGTGTCTAAGGCCTGACCTCCAGTGCGACTGCACTAGGAGGAAGGGCTTTAGGGAGTGACCAGGTGAGGGGAGTCACGAGGGCAGGGCCTGAACCTGGTAGGATTAGTGGCCCTAAGACGAGGAGGAAAGAAAACATGCTCTCTATCTTCATGACACGTACCGAGGAAAGGCCGTGTGAGAACTAGGTGGGAGGGTGCCACCTGCAAGCCGGGAGAGGAGCCATCGCCAGAACCCACCCTTGCTGATGCCCTAGTCCTGGGCTTCCAGCCCCCAGAGCACAAGGACGCCCATTTGTGCGCCTGAAGCCGCCCGGTGGACGGCGTGTTACGGCGCCTGAGCAGACTGACGGAGCTCGTGCTGGAGTCACTAAAGCAGCTTTTGGAGAGGTGTTCTTTCTTTCTCTTTCCCCAGATTCTGAGAGGATATCTTATTCAGGTTACGTATTCAGAAAGCCTTCACCCAGATGAAAGGAGCATGTTCTTCAAAACTGACAAAATTGGGATAGGAAGCCCCAGATGCTCTGCTAGGCTTTTGGTGCTTAAAAACCAGTCCCAACTTAGGTTTTTCTACAATTTAGATGGTTGCTCCAGAACCGTGATAAGCTGATAGCACAGAGTCTCTTGAAGTACAGGGTACACCAGAACCAGGGCCCCCCAAGTGTTGGTTTGATGCATGCACGAAATTTCTAGGTGTGCCAGTGACAGACGCTGAAGTGGCCTTGTCTACACAGGTGCGGTCACACACTGAACAAGCAGGATGCGGGCATACACCCAGAAAGCAGCTTTCTTTTTCACAGTCCACCTCTTAAATCCTCACGTGTTCTCTCAGGAAGTATTTACCAAGTCTCGGGAATTGTTCTAGTCTCAGGTTATTGCAGGAGCAAGATAGACAGCTCTCCTTCGTTTGTGAATTCACTCCCTTGTTGGGGAGACAGACAATAGAACAATCAAGGAAGATGGCACGGGGCGTGGCCTTTGAGGGATCCTGGCCTTCCGACCCAGTCACAGGCAGGGGTGATGTGCTCGTGGGCGTCCTCCTCGGCCCACGCCCAGGAAGCAGTCTGTGGACTTCCCTGTAAGTTTGACTATGGCTGAGTGGCCATTGGTTTGTGACTACTGAACTAACTCTCATGAAGCACCACTCAGGGCAGACGAATGAGCCGTCCGACCGCCGCAAACGCTCACCTCTTC
>NW_006159977.1:536131-549380 GCF_000334495.1 Tupaia belangeri chinensis | reverse complement strand
TCTTCCGATTACTGGGTTTGTGAGTTGTGCCTTCTGATTCAGCAGGTGGTTTCAGAGGGGGCGATGCAGGTGACATAGCCAGGCACAGCTCCCCTTTCGTGTCGCATGCCACACCATTCCGCCTCAGAGAGGCCCCTGTTCACAGGTGCCATCTCCATGTGCTCAAAAACTTAGCGATTGATTTAACAAACTCATCCTTTAAAATGTAAGCAGCCCTTCTGAATGATTAAAAATGCTCACATTCTATGAATTATTTCATTGCAATTGAATGATTCCACTCCTGTATCACCTCGCAATGCTCTTGGAGCCTAAGAGAAAGAATTGTAGTCTGCAAAATGAAATCATTTTAGAGCATAAAGTACTTGCTTTGAGGGAAGACCTGGGGCAGGAAGGAGGGATGGGGGGAGGAGGGAAAGGATGTGAGAGTATGGGGTTGGACTGGTGAGGGATGGCAAAAGAGGACATTTCAAGGAGGGTTAACTTTGCCTTCCGTTTTCTGCTTGCCCCACTCTCTGCACATCATCATATTCTCTGTCTGACGGCCAGTTGGCAAAGTCGTAAATGGCTTCCATACGGGGTACCCAAAGGGAAGCACCCAAAGGTACCACAAGCAGGCAGGCATTTCCACCAGGTGGAAAGACCAAGGCCCCACTGCCAACCTGGAGGCAGTTCCCCAGACTGTCTGGCATTGCAGATATAAACTGCTGGGAGACTTTGGAGCGAGCCTCTCTCTTTTGGACCTGAGTCAGAGCAGGCCTTGGCTCAACTGGGTTCTGGGGACTCCTGGAAGTCCACAGGAGCCCAGATGGGCGCCTTTGTGTCGTGAGGCACAGCAGTGCAGCCAGAGTGGTTTCAGCTTTCCCACAGAGAGCAGTGCCAGACTGCTTTGTACCTCGTAGAGGTGTTGCAGTGCCGTGGCCGCTTGACAATAATGGAAGTGGTGGCTTACTTCTGCATGGGAAACACAGTGACATCAAAATGTGAAGGAAACAATGCATGACTCTCCTCTCGGAGCTGCTAGACTTGATGTGATGGCCTGTGGGGTCCCTCTGTCCTTTAGTTTATAGTCGCCATCATTGTTGGGGTCTAATGATGGAGCTTCCCTTACATCTGCTGGTTGGCTCTTACCAGATGAAATCTATGGAAACAGCTTGATTTCTACGGTGATCGACAGCTGCAATTGCTCAGACTCCAGTGACATCGAACTGAGTGACGACTGGGCTGCCAAGAAATCTCCCAAAATCTCCAGAGCAAGCAAATCCCCCAAACTCCCAAGGTAATCTCAGTCTTCAGGGGTGTTCTCTGTAACAGAATTCCATCAAAACGTACCGGAAGAGATAGCAAGAGTAGCAACCCAGGCTTTTCTTCTGGAAGGTTCCACCTGGAATAATCACACCTCTTGTCTTTTGCCTTCAGAGTAGAAAAAGATGCCCAATAGGAGGTTTGCCAAACCAGCAGACTTCGGGGTTAGCAATGATGTGGGTAGTGTGGGGTGCCAGTCGCTCCTGCCTTACTTGTTTTCTCTAGCATTTCTCAAACTGGAAGAGAAAACAAGACGGAATGTAATGGGTGGACGCAACTGTTGAAGAGAAAAATTAAATACCTATAGTGCTATAATTAGGAAAATAATAGTAAACTTAAAAAAAAAAAAAGGATCCTAAAGGTTTGTCGTAAAGACAGAAAGGTAAGAGCAGATGGAAGAACACATAGTATTGTAGGCGACAGCACCACTGTCCTCCTCTGGTGCCACCACTGGCTATGTGACCTTAGACAAAAATAATCGGTTTCACTACCTATGGAAGTTACTGAGCAGACCAGATCTTCTCTAAGATCCCTTCTAGCTTTAAAATTCTGTGATGCCATACACAATTAAGGTATAACCTATATCCAGGTAACACACGCCCAAAGCTTCAACACCTAGCTCATTGTACAGTGGGTACACCAGTGTCCCCACCCAGTTCGAGGTAGAGAACGTGTCCCTGGGCCTGGACAGTCCCCATGCTCCTTCCACGCAGTACTCACACCCTGGAAGTAGTCCCTGTTCTGACCCCTGCTCCCATAGATGAGTTTTGCATGTTCTTGAACTTCGTGTAGGAGGAATCAAATGGTGAGCCCTCTTTATCGGGCTTTCCCACGCTCAGCGTAATGAGTCTGAGATTCACCCATGTCACCGTGTTGTGCCAGTAGTTTGCTTCTCTGTGTTGTGCTGCAGTTTTCACTGTAGTAAGCATGCTACGATCCGTTTATCCATCTACCAACTGATGAATGATTGGTAGTTTCAGTTCAGGGCTATAATGAATAAATCACCCATCACATCTTTTCACAAGACTTCTATGATGTACGCGTTCCTTTGTCTTGGGTGTATAATTACCAAGGGAGTGTAGGGTTTTGGGCACAGATGTATGAACTTTATTGGAAACTGCCAAGCAGTGGCCCTAGGAGTCTGTTCCAGGTCCCATTGCCACCGGCGCTGTACGAGCGTGCTGCTGTTTCCGGTCCCACCTACAGCTGTGTGGTCACATGGTTCTAATACGTCCAACGACTGGTGATGCGGGCCCCTTTCTCACGTTCAGTGTCCATTTGGTTGTCATCTTTTATGAAGTGTCTGTTCAAGTTTTGTGCCCATTTTTTACTGGGTTGTTTTTCTCTTTGAGTTGTAAGAGCTCTTTGTGTGTTATAGGTGAGTGCCGTGCCGGGGTGTTGATGGCCACGCAGCCTAGGGTGGAAACCCTCCTTTCGTGTTAGTGCTTGTGCGTCATGTCGAGGAAGACTTTGCCATAAGGCCAGGGCAACGTTCTGTTCTCTTCTGCAGCTCTGCCCTGTCAGCTTACACACGCACATCTCTGGTCGACCTCACATTCAGATGAATGTTTGTGTGTGCTGTGGATTAGGAGTAAACGTCCATTTTTTCCCATGTAGATACCTAGTGGTTCCAGCAAACCAATGGACTCTGTCTTCATCTTTACTCTAAAGCTTGTTCGCATTGCACGTGAAACCACGAACCTCCCTGCACTTCCAGTGTCTGGCTTTTTCTGTTACGTAAGCAGGGGGGACATTGAACCTGTGCTCCCCCAAGTCTCACCAGCGCATGTCCCTCAGAGGTTGCTGTCTCCCCACGTCTGGGCCTCCTGCCCCCCCACGCCTGGCCCTCCTCCCTCGTCTTCCCCTACTTGGAATCCCCTCCAAACAGCGGCCTGGCGAGCTGTCCTGCCTCAGACACCTGACATCAGCTCACTTCCCCCCTCACAGCCTCAGGAGTCCAGAGCTCCCCCTCAGGCCCGGAAGCAGGGTATGGCAAGCTTACTGCATTTTCTTCACGGAGTGTTGTAAACCTTTCAGTATTCATTTTATCACACACTCTGGCCAGGCATAAACTCATGTGTCTCCGTGTCATCAAAACAGGAACTGAGGAATAGGTACAATACGGAATCAAAAGGCAACAGGGTAACTTTAGAGTCACTGTTTAGATTTATGAGGTCATCCAGAAAGTCATGACATATTTCTCTGTTTTTCTGTGCAAAAAATGTGTCATGACTTTCCTACCGACCAGATAAATGTTGTAGGCAGTGAGATGCTAGGTAAATTTGCTGAAATCCAAACTGGTGTCGAGGAATTGAAAAGATTCTCCTGGCCCTGTGGTGAGAAGTTACTCCTCCCACCTGCCTCTCTCTCTAGCTCTGTTGGCAGAAGGCATGGGGCGCCTCTAGGCTGTAAGTCAGCGGAAAGTGAAAGACGGTTAGCTGAGTTCCTTGCAAATGAATCACTCAATCTAATCTCAGTATATTTAAAAAGATATATGAGGGGATTTCTAAAAGTTTGTGGGAAGATGGAATTAAAATATGAGTATTTTGGTACAAAACAACTTGAAACTCATGCAGTTTTTTCTTACCACACATTTTCTGTCAACTTTCGCAGACCCCTCAGATTACATGGCACGCAGTCGTTCACATTCGTAAAGCAATGTTAGGAGGGAGAGCTTTATGATGTTGGGCCCCTGGCCACTGAGATGTCACAGCCAGGCTGGGAGTCAGAGCTGCACAGCCGGCCCTGGCTGTCTGACCCTCTCCTTGTCTCCGCAGGATCAGCATTGAGGCCCGCAAGTCCCCCAAGCTGCCGCGGGCGGCCCAGGAGATCTCCCGGTCGCCCCGGTTGCCCATGCGCAAGCCCTCCATCGGCTCACCCAGCCTGGTGCGGAGAGAGTTTCCTTTGGAAGACATTACTCAGGTAGTAGCCACGTCGCTCTCCTCAAGTGGGCTCCACTGCCCTGCTCACTGCCACTGCCTGCACAGTGCCCCAGCTCTGCCCTCTGCCCCACCAGCTGCCCTGGGCCCACAGCATTCTGTCTGGAGCGTGGGTTATGCTGAGATGCATCCGTACTAAACCTGCGCTCTGCTCAGGCCGTCTGGTCCTGCAGCGACCCAGTGTCTGTGGAGAGAACCCTCTGGCACAGGCTACCATAGACTGAGGCTGCTGCCTCCCCTCCTGGCCCTCTTGCTGCCCCCTCACCCTCCAAGTGCTTCAGCCCACCTGCCCTTCCCTGCATGAGGCCTTTGTTCTTCCTGGGTCACTTGCTCCCTCTCCTTGTCCCTGTTCCTGCCCCAGGCGTCCACCTCGCCCAGCTGCGTGGTGAGGCTTCCTGCCCTGGCTTAGCCACAGTGAGCTGAGGTGTGCAGTGCCTGCTCTGTGGCCCTTCTCAGGGACGCTTTGCACACTGGTCATGGCCAGCCTGTCCCCTCTGCAGCTCTTTCTTGGGTCATAAACTGCTGGAGGAACTGTATTTTATTCACTCTTATTCTTGCCCTTGAGTATATGCACATGTGCATGTACGTGCCTTGGGTGTAGTGATAACTTCTTACAGTGTGTATGATTTAACTCAGCGAGAAAGCAGACAGTGGGTGGTTTATGGCAGAATGGCTCAATGCAGCAGATGTTCCAGGAGAAACAGCAAGATGAGAATAGATTCAGTTAGGTACTCGCTCTGGTCCTCTCTAGTCTGGGGGACAGGAGAGGTGAGGAAATGTGCCCAAATCACTTGGTGGCCTTTGAAATACATGCACACGGATGCACTGGGACACAGCCACCCTCCCTCCCAGTGCAGTGCCTGGTGGTGCCCGGCAGGCTCTAGTCATCTTCTGGTCTTACGTAGAGAGGAGTACGTAGGGAGCAAACATTCCTGGCTTTGAACACGTGTGGCTTTTTACAAAGTAATCCGTAGAAAATGGAGCAATCAGTTTGATCCTTTTTCTTTCTTTCCCCAGCACAACTATCTTGCTCAGGTCACGTCTAATATCTGGGGAACCAAATTCAAGATCGTGGGCTTGGCCGCTTTCCTGCCAACCAACCTCGGTGCAGGTAACTCCTTCCTATTCTGTCTCGGCTAAGGCCACGAAACTCAGTCTCAGCCTCCAGCAGCACCAAGTGGGAAAGGGGCTCTTACGACGCCAAGGAAGCACGTCACCGCCAAACCTTGACGTAGCCTCTGTGGTCTGACTCTAGCCACCATGATTTTGCAAAAATTAGAATTTTTTCCTGAATTGGTATTTCTGCCAGTGGCACTTAAATATTTTGATACAAACCCTGACTTATGAAAACAATCAAGGGACCAGTGGATAGTGTAACGGTTATGTCGCTGGACTCTCAGGTCGATGACCATGGTTCAAGTCCCGGCCAATGCCGGGCGCATGTGCGTGCCTGCCCAAAATCCCGAGAGGAAAATGGAGGAGAAGGGATTGTGACATGGCCATCTCTCCTGGGGGCTGATCTCTCTCTCTCTCTCTCTCTCTCTCTCTCTCTAGCTCTGGCAAGCACACATACACTATAGCAAAAATCTGTCAAAAAATCGAAATGTAGAAATGGCAGGTGTCTCTATGCACACTCACAGATTTCTAGACATTTTGACAGATTTCAGTACCTGTGTCTAGGTTCTTGAGCCAAAAGAAACTCCTTCTGAAGGAAGTGGTGGGGAAGTATTTACAGACCACATGAGACGTTGGCTGACCATTATTAGCGCAGTTCTTCCTGATAAATGTTCATAAATTTCATTTCTTGGTACATGAGACAGGAAAACTGAACCGAGGGTGAACAGAGCCGGGTCAGAGCCTGGCACCATGCCATCACCTGCACGCCTGCCCAGCCGAGCAGCAGCACCTTGTCACGTGTCTGTCAGAGACAAGCAAGACGTGGGCGCGACAGGAGAGCCTTCTTGAGGCCTTCTCCACCGGCTTGCAGAGTCGGCCCCTGCTCGTGTGGAGCCGTGGCGTCCAGCCCCCTCCGCACGGCCTCCTCGTGGTTCATGTTGTGCCCACTCTCCTCAAGGCCCGCCCAGCAGGGAGGCCTGTGGCCTCCGTCTCCAGCGTGTTCCGTGTGAACTGCCATAAGTGGGCTTTGGAGCTTCCTCAGTCCACCTGTGAGAGTTGTCCTGTAGGCACCGCCGCACGGCACAGCAGAGGGTATAGCCGAGTGATCCTGGAGCCAAACGGGTGGCCCTGGTTCTGCGTTGACAGGACCCGAGTGTGCCTGCGGTTACCTGTGACCTGCTGGCATGGGGAGGGTTGCCCCATGGCGAGACTTTGTCAAGGATCTCTGCCCATCCTCCGCCTCTCTTTTTATCTGTCTCACAAAAGAAAGAGAAATAGTAAATATAATTTTTATGAAGTTATGTCATAGGTCCTGTAAGGTAAATTTTTTTTGCATGTCAGGTGTTCAGAAGACCTAGTTCTGTGTCTGTCTCTTCCGAGATTTATTAAATGGCCCTTCTTTGGAGTTTTTCATTTCACAGTTCTTTAGCTCAAAGGAGAAGTAGGATAAAAGTAAAACTTAGACTGACTTAATAACTAGAGAGGCTGCTCCCATGGTGCAGAGTTTTAGGGAGCCAGATCCCACATGGCCAGCGTTTCGAATCCCAGCCCTAGCAGTTTGATAAAACATGCTGTGTGTGTGTGAGTGTGTGTACCCCAAATTTTGACCGTATGGAGAAATGGAGGGAAAAAGTTGCACTGTAACTACACCCCATTCAGCGTGTTTTCTCTCTCTCTTTCTCCCTTCTTCTCTCTTCCTGTCTCTGGTGAGTGCACACACACTTTATCAATTAAAAAATACTAACAATAGACCATTTTAATATATAATGCAAAAAAACTCTTAGCAATATTTTCAACAACCTGGAAGCTCTTCGATGACTGTTGAAGCCTACTGTTCTGTTACTGGTCAGTTCTCTGTTGATGGGTGTGGTTAGTTTTTAGTACCCACTACCCATGTAGTCAGCGAGCTCTGCATTAGCTGTCTGCCTGCGGTACATATTGGCAAAAGGAATCGAAGTGAGAATCAACTCAGTGGCTCTTTACTCTGCCCTCAGTGGGTCTTCACTCTGTCCTCGCTTCGAGGGCTTGGGCTGAATAGATGAACAGATAAGCCAGTCAGGATCTTTTTTTTTATTTTAAGGTTTTCGTCATAGGACGTGTGTGCTCACTAGAGAAAGACAGGGTGAGGGAAACTGAGAAATCACCCCCCGGGGGGGATGGGTGATGGCCATGCTTCAGTCCTTTCTCTTCCATCTCCTCAAGAGAGTTTGGGCATGCACGCATGATTTTTAAGCCACCAGGCCCAGCACTCAACCCCCTAGCTGGCCATGTGGGAATCCAACACAAAACCACCTTAACGACCACAGCACCTGTTAGTCTGTCATTAAGGATTCTTTTTTTTTTAAAGAGAGTTTTTTGTTTTGTTTTATTTTGCTATGGAGCATGTACACTTGCCAGAGAGACAAAGAGACAGTGAGAAATCACTCCACCCCTGCCCCCAGGGGATGGCCACACTGCAGTCCCTTCTCTTCCATTCTCCTCTCAGGATTTTGGGCACGCACGCACATGCGCCCGGCGTGAGATTTAAGCCGCCTGGTCTGGGACTCAGACTATGGTCAACTACGTGGGAGTCCAGCGACATAACCATTATGCCATCTGCTGGTCTCTGCCAGTTAGGATCTTAAAGTGAGAGCCTGTGAGTGCCCTTGGGTGCAGATTGGCCCTCTGCCCTGAGCTGAACACCTAAGACCAAAGCTCTGTCTGTTCAATGAGGTGGTCGCCCTAGTCACTGGCCTTTTTAGAAAGTGCATTTTGGTTTTATATATAGTTACTGCTGTCAAGCTGAAACAATTTTCCAGTTGATTCTACCCGAGAAAAGGGATTAACTCTTAGATTCTAGAAAGCAGGTTAGATACGGTGCCTCATTAAATGAAACTTCCAGAAATATGTGCTAGATTCAGAACTCAAAATATTCAAATGGGAAGTACAATAACAATCCTTCTTGTCCTCACCTCAGCCACCTCATGTTCTTCCCTGGAGGCAACTGATGTTAATTTCCTAATCTCTTCAGAGCCTTTTTATTTCATTGATCTTTGTCCATCTGAACAACAGAGACTAGCCCTTCCTCATAAATTCTTCTGCCATGCAGAACTGTACAGAATTTCTAGACCAAAATACTTATTCTGTCTCTCTAGTGAGCAGGAGAGATGACGACGTGAGTGAGGCCTTCCTGGGAAGTGGCCTCGGCACACACCAGTCTGAGCAGCAGCTTCACAAAGGCACCCAGGGAAGGAGGTCCCCTGTGCTACGGTGACACTGGCTGGCCAGCACTGGTCTGTGAAGGGACAGCTATGGACTTGTGACTTCACGCATCTTAACACAAAATAATAAATAAGAACCTCTGTACTTAAATTTCTCACAGGAAAGGGTATTAAACAAAAAAGGAGATAGCCATTTTATCCCGATTTTATCCTACTATGAAAATTAAATTCAGATTCAGTATTTTAAAATTTATTTTGTCTCCTCTAAATATTTTAGTTGTAATATAGGCCTTCTCTTAAATGACCCTGTCAAATTACATCTTGGGGTCCAGAAAAAAATGTATGTGCAAGTTTTCTATAAATCTTATCTTGATGAGTAGATTGAAGTTGAAAGTCAATACAATAAGGAATAAATAAGACAGCGTTGTATTCCTCAGAGGCACCCTGTCGCCCCTCACCTCGCAGTCAGTTTCAGACAGCTCTCTGAACACCCCAGGTTCTTGAGCTCAGCTCTTAGTTTTCTCAGTTGATTACAAATGAGGTTTTTTGATTATTTGTTTTTTATTTTTAACTTTATTTTATTTATTTATTTACTTATTTTAATTTGACCAGAGTAGGACAGAGAGAGGGGGCAGGGGGGAGTGAGAAAGCAAGCTGCCAAGCCCAGGACTTAAATAGTGGTCAGCCATGTGGGAGTCCAGTACCCTTAACCATGCCACTTGCTGACCTCACAAATAAGGTTTTTGAAAACTGTATCTGTGATACCTGACTCATTCTAGAATAGGATTTAAGTCTAACACGTGTTTTTAGCATTTGAAATTTGCGGATGTGTAGACAAGCCACGGCAGAGCGGTCCAAGCTAGACCAAGAATGAGCCACCACTGATGCCCAGATGGGCTGGTGTGGCCACCGGGCACCAAGTCACACCGAGGCACCGCTCGCCTCTTGGCCCTGCCTGTGCAGATCTGTCCTCTGGTGGCGGGAGAGCCACAGCCCTCGATCTCTCAGCTGCCACTTAGCTCCCTGCCGGGTGTCTCCATTGACCACGTCTTGTTCCCCCCAGTCATCTATAAAACCAGCCTCCTGCACCTCCAGCCGCGGCAGATGACCATTTACCTCCCAGAAGTTCGGAAGATTTCCATGGACTACATTAACCTGCCCGTCTTCAACCCCAACGTTTTCAGTGAAGATGAAGATGATTTACCAGGTGTGTTGACATACATTGGCTGGCTTGTCGCAGCCGCTCCCTCTCTCGGTGGGCTGTGCTGTGGGCCGGAGTGGGAAGCTGTCCAGGATTGTCGCTTGCATCCGACTGCCTTGGTTCGGAACGTTGGTAGAGATGGTGGCTCATCTCAGGAGGAAGGGCACAGGTCGGCCCGTTTGGTAAGGAGAAGATGCTCAGAGAGCACTTGTCACATCTGTTTACTTTCCCAGTCACCAGCGTAGCCAGGCCCTGTGCAGGTAAGTTAGCCAGACTAGTAGGGCTAAGTCCGGTCCGCCCTGAAACCTGGTGCCGTTGATGGAGGCTGGCCTCCTCAGTGCCACGTAGAGTGCTTCCGCCACGTCCCCATGTTGCCCACACGCCCGTCTCCAGGACACAGCTCCCATGGGCAGTGCCTGTCTCAGTGCATGGAGGCCCGGCCTGTGTGAGCCTCCCCACATACTCTCAGAAACTGTCAGGCATCTACAGCCTGGGCAGTTAACTTAAGTGTCTCCTAGTAGGGGATTCCTGAAAGGAGCCTATTTTGGGTCAACAAAATAGTTTTTTTCTTTTTTTCTTTTTTTAAGAGAGATTTTTGCTATAGGGCATGTGTGCTTGCCAGAGAGACAGAAAGAGAGAAATCACCCTGCAGGTAGAATGGCCATGCTATAGTCCCTTCACTCTTCTCTCAGGATTTTGGGCATGCATACACATGTGCCCAGAGTGAGTTTAAGCCACCAGGTCCAGGACTCAAACCGTGATCGGCCCTGTGAGAGTCCAGAGACGTAACTGTTACACCCTCCACTGGTCCCAATAGAATAATTTCTAATTAATCTGCCAATTAGTTGGATGTAACTGTTGTCAGTTGCACAGAATACTTGAAAAGCACTAGAAGTCCACCTGTAGCCTTATGGAGAGTGGAGCCTCTCTGCTTCCAAACAGTGCTCGGAAAGCCATTAGTCTCTGAGCCAGAGGAACCCGGACACGGGCCGTGACATCCAGTCTGAGTGTGCATGACCACTGGGCTCG
Organism: Tupaia belangeri chinensis; assembly: GCF_000334495.1. NCBI lineage: Eukaryota > Metazoa > Chordata > Mammalia > Scandentia > Tupaiidae > Tupaia > Tupaia belangeri. The sequence goes on along the minus strand of NW_006159977.1, from coordinate 538,593 downwards.
GGTCCGAGCACCGGGACATGGAAGGGTGCACGTTCCTGCCCAGGCTTCCCTGAACTTGGGGAGTGTTTACCTCCTCTCAGCCCAGGCTCCTTCCCTGAAGAGCTGTTTCTCCTGTCCTTCCGCCACAGCCATCTCTGGTTCTCTCATGCCCCTCCTGCATAGGTGGGGCAAGCCTTCTAGAAGAGCGGGGTCCCTGGAGGCCAGGCTTTGCAGTCACATAGTCATTGCAGTTTGGGAAAGCCTCATGCACCTGCACTTTACAACTCACCTCTGCAGTTTCAGCCTTGGATTGAGGGGCGTCTCCGACACTTCCCCTCAACACCCTCCCTTTCTCCCCTGTGTGGCTCACCCAGCTCTCTCATACTCAGCTGCTGTGGCTGTGGCTCCGGCTCCCGCCTGTGGCTCCCTGTGGGAGGGCTCCCATTAGTGATGGCAACTCAACAGCCTTTCCTCCTGTGGAGGAGAGGTGTCCGCCATCAGTATTCCATGCAGACAGGAGAATGCCTGGGAGAGGGGTCCGAACGGGACTGGTAGGCAGCTGCAGACAGGACCCAGCTCTGCAGCCAGGGCATGGTCAGGTCTCTTAGAAGACCCCAGGGAAAGGGGCATCATTCTGCAGTTCTGCTGAAAGGTCAGCTGCCCTTTAAAACTAGCCTGAGGAAGAACTAGCTGCCACAGGGTACCTCGCTCTGTGCCTCAGGCTTCTGCACCAGGGCCACTTTTCTCCAAAGGAGACAACCACACAGAGGGCATTCAAACCTTGCCTTGCTGAGGTCCTATCTGCCTGCCCTTATGTCCGCTATTCAAATGCGAGCCCTGTGAAATTCAAGGCTTACTCCACTCCGTTAGAAATGCTAAGGAGCAGATATGGACCAGTCCTTCACCTGGTATGCAGATTTGCTGGGGACTCTTTTCCAGTGGTTTCTGTACTACATTTTACATGTTCCTATTCACAACAACTTACGTCTGCACAGATTTCAGAAACACGGCCTTTACGTGAACTTCTGTGCTGACCTTAATTGCATGGTTGCAGATCAGCCTCCACAGGAGCCTAGGCATTAGGAGCCCTCAGGGGTTTCACACAGGGCCACTGCTCTCTTCTCGCATAAGAAGCTGTGTTTTATGAATCTCTCAGGAAACAGCGTGGAGTATTTAATTGCTTGTGGTGTTACCCACCAGGCTGACTCACGCGTGATGCCTGAGTAGCTCGGGCAGTGTCCTTGGCTGATGGACAAAGCTGAAAAACGGTGTGGCCCGTGGGAACAGCCCTGCTTTCCCCAGCAAACTCGTCTTATCTCTAGCAGTTCATTTCTACTCAGGACTGGATGAGTCCAGATGTGCTGCTTATTCTGACCCAGTTTCATGGCACTGTTTTGCAAGCGGTTCCCTTTTCTGATTTCCTCCCAGTGACAGGAACACCTGGCGTCCCTGAGAACAACCCGCCCTGTACCGTGAACATCCCTATAGCCCCGATCCACAGCTCGGCTCAAGCTATGTCCCCCACGCAGAGCATAGGGCTGGTACAGTCCCTGCTGGCCAATCAGAATGTGCAGCTGGATGTCCTGACCAATCAGACGACAGCCATGGGGGCAGAACATGCAGGTGACGGTGCCACTCAGTACCCAGTCTCCAGCCGGTACTCCAGCCCCGGACAGGTGATTTTCGGAGGTGTGGAAATGGGCCGCATCCTCCCAAATCCCCCTCCATTGTCCTTGCCACCCCCGCCACCACCACCCCAGGGGGCCATGCAGCTGTCCATGGTGGACCATGGAGACCGGGACCACGAGCACCTGCAGAAGTCCACCAAGATCCTGCGGCCCGTGCCTCCGCTGGTGGCTGAGGGGGACTCGGTGGTCTTTAGCGCCCCCCAGGAGGTCCAGGTGACGAAGATGAACCCTCCTCCCCCCTACCCAGGCACCATCCCCGCCCCCCCCACCACGGCGGCGCCCCCACCCCCTCTGCCTCCACCACAGCCTCCCGTAGACGTGTGCTTGAAGAAGGGCGACTTCTCGCTCTACCCCACGGCGGCCCATTACCAGACCCCCCTGGGCTATGAGCGGATCACCACCTTCGACAGCAGTGGCAACGTGGAAGAGGTGTGCCGGCCTCGGACGCGGATGCTCTGCTCCCAGAACACCTACACACTCCCTGGCCCGGGCAGCTCGGCTACCCTGAGGCTCACAGCCACTGAGAAGAAGGTCCCCCAGCCCTGCACCAGTGCCACCCTGAACCGCCTGACGGTCCCTCGCTACTCCATTCCCACTGGAGACCCACCCCCATACCCCGAAATTGCCAGCCAGCTGGCCCAGGGGCGAGGCCCTGTCCAGAGACCGGACAACAGCCTCATCCATGCCACCCTGCGCAGGAACAACCGCGAGGCCGCCCTCAAGATGGCCCAGCTGGCCGACAGCCCGCGGGCCCCTCTGCCACCCCCAGCCAAGCCCAAGGGCGGCCCCCGGGCA
>NW_006159977.1:521289-535824 GCF_000334495.1 Tupaia belangeri chinensis | reverse complement strand
CCGGCCGGCCCCCCCCCCCCCCGTTCCCCCTGCAGCCAGTGCAGCGGCGCAGGCCCGGGCCCACAGCCCGGCGCCAGCCTGGCCCATGGCGTCAGTGCCTCCCCACTGGCCTCACAGTCCTCCTACAGCCTCCTGAGCCCGCCCGACAGCGCCCGCGAGCGCACCGACTACGTCAACTCGGCCTTCTCTGAGGACGAGGCCCTAGCCCAACACTGTCAGCTCGAGAAGCCCCTGCGGCACCCCCCACTGCCCGAAGCTGCTGTCGCCGTGAAACGGCCACCCCCTTACCAGTGGGACCCTGTGCTGGGTGAGGACGTTTGGGTCCCTCAGGAAAGGACAGCACAGACTGCAGTGCCCAACCCCTTAAAACTGCCCCCTCTGATGCTGGGCCAGGGCCAGCACCTGGACGTGTCCCGAGTGCCCTTTGTCCCCCCCAAGTCCCCCGCCAGCCCGACTGCCACTTTTCAGACAGGCTATGGGGTGGGAGTGCCGTATCCAGGGAGCTACAATAATCCCCCTTTGCCTGGAGTGCAGGCCCCCTGCTCCCCCAAAGACGCCCTGTCCCCGATGCCATTCGCACAGCAGGAGCCCGCCGCAGTCCTCCAGCCCGCGGGGTACCCACCCGGCCTGTCCTACTGCACCCTGCCACCCATGTACCCAGGGAGCAGCACGTGCTCCAGTTTACAGCTGCCACCCATCGCCTTGCACCCCTGGAGCTCCTACAGCGCCTGCCCGCCTGTGCAGAATCCCCAGGGCACTCTGCCCCCCAAGCCTCACCTGGTGGTGGAGAAGCCCCTCGTGTCCCCCCCGCCCACCGACCTCCAGAGCCACATGGGTACAGAGGTGATGGTAGAGACCGCAGACAACTTCCAGGAAGTCCTCTCCCTCACTGAGAGCCCAGTCCCCCAGCGCACAGAAAAGTTTGGAAAGAAGAATCGGAAGCGCCTGGATAGTCGTGCAGAAGAAGGCAGCGTCCAGGCCATCACCGAGGGCAAGGTGCGGAAGGAGGCCAGAGCTCTGAGCGACTTCAACTCGCTCATCTCCAGCCCCCGCCTGGGGAGAGAGAAGAAGAAAGTGAAGAGTCAGAAAGACCAGCTGAAGTCGAAGAAGCTGAACAAGACGAATGAGTTCCAGGACAGTTCGGAGAGCGAGCCGGAGCTCTTCATCAGCGGGGACGAGCTGATGAACCAGAGCCAGGGCAGCAAGAAGGGGTGGAAGAGCAAGAGGAGCCTGCGCACCGCCAGCGAGCTGGAGGAGTTCAAGTGCAGGAAGGCCAGCGAGAAGGAGGATGGGCGGCTGGGCAGCCAGGGCTTCGTGTACGTGATGGCCAACAAGCAGCCACTGTGGAACGAGGCCACCCAGGTGTACCAGCTGGACTTTGGTGGACGGGTGACACAGGAGTCGGCCAAGAACTTCCAGATCGAGTTGGAGGGAAGGCAGGTAAGAGGGCGAGGCTGCTGGGCGTTTGTCAAGAGGCCAGGGGGAAATGTGTAGAACAGCCACTGTCTCTAGCAGGGCTTGTAGGGTTGTCATTCTCAGTGTGCCCTCTGCTGCCTGTCATGGTTTCAGCCATGGTAACATGTGTGCTGAGCATTCAGTCAAGGGAACCCCCAGGCCTGTAAAGAGAACCGGTGGGGATCTATCCGCCTCGCCTCTCTCCCAGAAGCAGATGCTCCTGCCTCTGGGTTTTTTGTTGTTTTTTCCTGCTATTTGCCATCTTATTATTTACACTGCTATCTGCTGATTTTTCCGCTTGGGCGGAATCTACTGACTTTTTCCTAAGGAACACGAGGGTTAGTTTTCTTCCCCTGCTTCCTTCCCCTCTACATGTATGCATGTACACACACACGTGCACATGCACACACACACTTTTTCACCCTTTCCCAGTTGAATCAATAGTTGTTGGTTCCTCATTAGGCCAGTAGACAGGATTCGCAGTCTGTTACAGGCTGACCCGCTCTGTGTGTCGAGACCCTGGGTCCTTTGTCAGCTCTTCCTGCTCCAACCAGGGTGCTCCAGCCTGCCGTGTGACTTCCCTCTCTCCACCCTGGGACATGCCCTCACTTCTCAAGTTTAAACGCACATTGTCATTCATTCACTCAACGAGAATACCCGCACAAGCCTGGCAATCCTTGAAGCCAGGGGTCGGCACACAGTGGCCGTGGGCAGTGTGGCCAGCACCTCTGTTTGCAAGTGAAGTTTTACTGGACTGCAGCCGCACCCATCCACTGGAGTACTGTCTGTGTCTGCCTCCCTGGCAGGAGTAGTTTTAGTTGTGACAAAGACCGTGTGAACTATAAAGCTTAAAGTGCTCCTTCCCGGGCCAGCCCATAGCCTAGTAGTTACGGGAGCTGGGTCCCAGAGGGCTGACCATGAGATTCGAATCTTGACCTGGCCACTGGAAAATCACACCAGGCACGTGTACACGCATGCCCCAAATCCCAACAGGACAGAGGAGGAGGGCAGGAACTGTGGTGAGAGCACAAGCACTCTGGCAGCTTATGGGGGAATAGCTATGTAAAAACAGCAAATTGAGGGGCCAGCAGATGGCATAATTGTTACGTCGCTGGACTCTCACATAGTCAGCCGGTTTGGGTCCTGGACCCGGCAGCTAAAAACTCACACTGGGCTGTGTGCGTGCATGCCCAAAATCCCAAGAGGACACTGGAGGAGAAGGATTACAGCGTGGCCATCCCCAGGGGCATATGTTTCTCCAACAGCACACTTGTGTAAAAACAAAAACTTTAAAAATGCAACCGAAAACATCCCAAAGATAAAGGTTATTTTACATTTAATTCACACACATCTTACTCCCCAAAAGTGATTTCTCACTTTCTGTCTCTCCAGCAAGCGCTCACGCCCTATAGCAAAAATCTCTCTTTAAAATAAAAGAAAAAACAGTAAATTTGCCAACACCTGTTCCAGGTGCCAGAATAGAGCATGAGGGAGTCAGAGAAAGTGAAAGTTGGTCCCTGACGTCACGGGGCTCAGGACTGTGGGAGAAAGACCATAGACAGAATGGCAGAATGGGATGTGGTCCCAGGAAGTAGTGGGCCTCAAGGGAAAGCAGAGCAGGGAGGTGGGTGTGGAGGGAAGGAGGTGTGATGTTCTAGAAAGGCGGTCAGAGGGGCCTTCCCTGAGGCAGTGACCTTTGACAGTTACAACCAATACTTCTCGTAAGTCCATTTTAGCCTGTAGATTTTTCTTTATCTTTCTCCTTTCCATGTACTCAGTGAAAGAAAACCCTTCACCTGACCCATAGGTTTCCTACATCCTGCGTTTTGCTCATTGTCCCCCACAGCGTGCTTGGCAGGTGCCTCTGTCCCCTTATTTCCTGCAGTCTTGGAGTTTGACATGAATGTCCAGTCAGATTCGGAGTCACTTGTTTGCAGAAGTGCCTCCGTAGCCTGTACTGGCTGCTCCCCCAGCAGCCGCAGACCTGGTCGCGCTCTCCTGCCTCGTTCTCCTCTAACGTCTTGGCTTCCCTCCACTCCCTCCCCAAGGTGATGCAGTTTGGACGGATTGATGGCAACGCTTACATCCTAGACTTCCAGTACCCCTTCTCCGCCGTGCAGGCCTTCGCAGTTGCCCTGGCCAATGTGACTCAGCGCCTCAAGTGACATGACTGTGGGGGGAAGAGAGACACAGAGGAGCCTGTGGAAGAGGCTGACGGAGGTGTAGGGAGCCGCGTGGGCGGTGCCTGCGAGGACCAGAAGGCAGCAGCGAAACTGGAAAAGCCTGTCAGGCCCAGGAGAGGGCACTGACTTTTAGTCGTCATTTATTTGGGCTTTTATTATTCTTCATTGTCTTTCTTTTCTTTCAGTAGAGTGGCATTTGGGAGCAAGGGGTGCCAGGCACCTGGTGTTCTTTCAGGAACCGTGGCTTGACTGTGGTCATGTCCTGTGGGCCTGCCGAGGTCAGTGACAGACACAGGGAGTACACACCGAGTCATTCCGTGCAGCACCGAGCTGTGCTTCTCCAACAGCACTCTCGTAAAACAAAAACTTTCCAAATACAACCAAAAAATCCCAAAGAGAAAGGGTATTTTATGGGGAGAGAGGACAGCATTTGATTCACCCATCTATTACTCCAAAGGTGACTTAATTTACCAAGGGGACCTGGGCAAATGCACCGTGTCTAACTAATAAAAGCGGGCTCTTAGCAGGGCGCCGTCACTGGTAGAGACGCAGTCTGCTCGGCGGAGGCAGTCGGGACGGGGCGGGGAGGAAGGAGCTGCTCTGCATGGCAGGGTGGCAGTGCTCTGCATGCTCCGGTGACAGCGAGGCTCAAACTAGCACAGGGCTGCTGCGCCTGAGGTTGTTCATGGTGAGAGGCTCCATTCATCCTGTGCCACGTGCCATGGCATCGTGCAGTGGGACTGGCCGTGGGAGAAGGCTAGACACATGAAAATGGAGACGCCCCAGCCCATGGTGGGGGCGAGTCACGGGATCCCACCAACTGAGAAATGACCTCTGTGCTCTCGGCCCCCTCTGCTTTTGAATCGGGAACACTGCTGTAAACACTGTCCTCTGGTTAGGTATCTCCACCCTATGGTTTTTTCTAGTAGTGACTAGATCTGAGACCACTCCTTTCTTCCTGGTGGCTGCCTTGAAGTTCGGTTGACTAGAAATGTTTTCCATTAGATTGAAAGTGTAACCTGAAATACTTTAAGCATTCTCCAGGGTATTAAAAGATAGGGACATGGTTGGATCTTTGGCACAAGGTCCACAGTCGTCTTTAAGGAAAAAGGAAAAGTTATTTATGAGAACTGTACAAATTGTTGGGTTGTCGAAAAGTCATGACATATTTTTTCTGTTTTTTCTATGCAAAAATGCATCATGACCTTTCCACCAACCCAATGTTTATTGATACTAAGGAGATAAACCGCTAGGGAAACGTTAGCATGACAGTACTGAAGGTAGTCGGTTGACTACTCTCATGGAAGAAAAGGAAACACCTAGGGAATCTTTGGCCACCTCCCCGTCCTCAGGTGGGCAGCTCGGGCGGCATCTGAGCCCCTGATGGAGCCCGGGCCATTATTCTTGGTTATTCATGCCCATGATGTCGTGTGTAGGGCAAGGGCACAGGCCTGTCTACTGCTTTGGGTCCTAAATTTGGATTTTGTTTGAAAGCAGACAAAAGGAAGACACTATCCAAAGTATTTTCAAACTAAAACATCTCTAAAATTCTGTTGGGGTTCAAAAACTTGAAAAGAAACTGGCCCGCTCCTGCCCAGAGCAAGGTGGCGTCACTCACAGCCTCTCCAGAGAAACAGCCGAGCTTAGGCCAAGGCCGTCTCCCAGCTGACCCAGACTTCCCGCTGTATACATGAAAATAGTGGGCCTGACTGTTCGGTGGGTAAAGTTTTCCAGAAAGAATTGAGCAGCGTATTCAGAGTTAACTAATTCTTTTCTGTGAGTTCCTACAGCGTATGCGGTGTCTCAGTGCTTATGGTTAGGTGTGCAGTGATGGCTACAGCCCATCTCTGTGATCGTTTAAATGCAACTCCCCTGTTTTATTGTCCAAGAGATAACTTATCTTGCTTTTCATAGTGTTCTTAGAAATTATTTTGTTACTGTGTATTGGTGAATTATACTCATTTTATTATTTATTTAGAAAACTAGTGTCTTTGTAACGATTTACTTGGTAGCAGTATATTTTGCTGCAAGTTCAAGAAATAAAGAGGACATGATAGAAGGTTTTTTTGCTGGACAATTTGTAACTTTTTCTAATTGGGAAAAAAGTCCTATTAACCCTTGAGAAATATATTTTTTTTAATTTCATGGTAATGGTTATATACAAAGGGGACTCTTTCTAGGTAATACACCCTTAAATAACAGTAGCTCTCATTTTGAAAATGTTATTTTTAATTAAAGGGTGATATGAAATGAGGGGAGACCAATTAGAATGAGACTAGGAGGAGGAACTACTAAGTAAAAGCGTTAGTTTTATAAATTCTGTTTTATTTCGGAGACCATGAAAGGGTACATGTTAGGACTTTTTTTTTAATTGCCATTTGCTCACCAGAGGTGGGTGAAAGCACCCGCCGTGGGGTATGGTCCCACCACGGTATCTTCTCCTCCATCTCTCTATCTTGCTGGGATTTGGGTGTGAATGCACAGGCACCCAAAGTGTTTTTTCAAGCCTCCAAGGCCAGGGTATATACCATAGCCGGCTTTGGGGATCCAGCTCCCTTAACCTTTAGGCTACAGGGCCAGCTCAGAACTTCGCTTACTGAGAACAACTACTGGAAATTCTTGGCATTAAATCTACAAATACATGTGAGAAGAGGCAGTGAGTATTTGCAGAAACAATTAAACTTTCTAAATTCTTAGCTCACTCCCCAAAAGGTATGTTCCCGGAGCCAGAGACACAGGCTAGCGGCCCTGATGTCTGCCTGGGAAGGACCTGCAGCAGCTGCCCACCTGCGTTCTGCTCTGCAGGGCCCACGGAGGAGGAGCTCATCTTTGTGCCAAATCTGACTCAGGCTAATGGCTGCAAGCAGCTGTGATGTGGTGTCAATTTTAAGTTAACGGTGGTAGTTTTACTTCTCTTAAAAACTGCTTTGTTTTGGCCAGTTTCCGTTGATTCAGTACTACTAATCAAAGTTAGTACTCTAAGCAGCAGAATTCTAGGTACTTCTCGCTTTTTACTAGCAATGTATGAATAATCAAGATACCTCATTGAATCTGTAAATTAAAAAAAAGTCCAGTTAAAAAGTCAGCTATATAATTTCTCACTTTTTGAGGGAAGCAATATATTAACAAATATAAAAACTGATTTTAAATTTGTTTTAGCTCTAACTTCATCAAACCAAAGGCACGGATTGTGTGCAGTATACCCACTGAATGTATGTCCTGGGGAAAACTGGGACCGAAGAAGCAGAAACGTCTCCAAGCTCTCATGGCAGAGTGAATCAGATTTTGCAGGTTAGTTCCTGGGTCACCTTCACGAACAGGCCTAGTTTATTCCCAGTGTCTCACTCGCTTTGACCCACAGCCATTGGTCCCTTGTCAAGTGCTCCAGAGGACGTGCAGAGATGCCTTACATTTATCTGTCATCGTAGCAGAAGGTCAAGAGGCCCAGGTCAGGCCTGGTCTGCCAGAGTTGCAGGGTGACCTTGGGCAAGTCTCTGCAGCTGGCCAGGCCTCCACTTACTTGTTCATCTACAAAATGAAAGGGGTAGCCCACACAATCTTTTAAACCCCCTCCAGGCTCCAACAGCCCAAGACCTCATGCAGTAGTCATTATTCCACTTTACGAATGTGAAAAGGATGTTTCAAGACATCGCCTTTTATAGTAATACTTTTTTTCCTGGGTTAATGAGCTATCTCTTAAATACAAACCAGTACTTTTAAGGAATATCTTCAGAAAGTTCACCTCTAAATGCATTTGGAATTGTGCTTGTTCTCATCAAATAACACAAAAGCACTGATTCCGGGTAAGACTGAGGGGTCTCCCTACTAGTGTGCCCTTGAGCACAGCCCAAAAAGAAGTCGCCATCTGCCCCTACACTGGAGAGTGGGTTCAGAAAGAATAAAGGAGCGTGATCGAGGCTGACCCAGTTTCAGAGATTTCTTGGAGAGTTTTGCGCCCAGCGCTGTGGAGAAGGAACCCGTTACGTCCCATTGTGGGCTGCGTGTCACTTGGCCTAGTCAGTGGTTGTGAACAAAGTCGAAACCAAATGTGGCCAAAACATTGTTTGAGCTCCTGGGATTTTGTAATAGCGCACAACTCAAAACTCTTCACCGTCTGTGTGTTTCCTTAACTCTGGCTGATAAAACTCTGAAGGATTGCGGCTTACTTTGTTTTCATTTTCTTTGGCTTTGTGCAGTTTTCTTGTAACTTGACTTGTACCTGTATTTTCTGTTTACAAATTCTTTTTAAGGGGAGGGGCGGGTTCTAAGATCTCGTTGTCCATTGTAGCATAAAAAACAAACTTTTTTCGTGTTGTAGAAAAAGCATGGGTTATGCATTTGACTGAAAAGGCACTGTATTATTTACCAAAGGGGTGTTGTTTTTGCATTTGTTTATAAATGCATTATTTTGGTACTGTAAATTTGGATATAATTTCTGAGTTTATTACTACAGGCATTTATTCTTTTTTTTTTTCTTTACCATCAGTGCGGGATGCAGGTGCACAGGTCCCAGACCAAATAAGACCACCAGCATGTTTTCTCCACCCCTGGGGGGGCTCTGCTCTGTGTGCCGCGGCTCCTCTGGTGCCAGTGTGTATCTCTGTTTAAATTCAGCATCCTGCTTTCTCTTACTTTCCAACAAGATCTGTTGAGTTTCCTGATTGCATTTTGATGAGCTCACCCTTACTGGCCTCTCTTCTTACGTATTTTGTGTATTAGATCGTGCAGGAGGTATTTTAGAAGGCATTGATGGTTTGCATTCAAAATGATGTGGCTTGTCCTAATCACTTTGTCTTTCTTATTGAGATGGATTAATCCCCTTATTTTTTCTTGATGATTTGAAGTTGTAAGAGTTGTCCAGCTATTGCTTAATAAACTTTTGCAGATCAAAAGACTCAGTTACTTGTGTGCAGAATCCAGATGGCTCTTGAGTCCTTTGAGAAGAAACGCCCTCGCTGCATTGGTGTGACCTGCTGACCCTCCTGCTGCTTCTCAGATCCCCGGGGACAGCCAGCAGTGCCGGGAGCCCCTGAGATGTGGTCACAGCGCTGTCCTTGTGAGGGGTCAGAGGTGGTGCTGTTGTCTTGAGTCATGTTGGGTTTGTTTCTAGAAGACCAGATGAAGAACGTGCCGTCTAATAAGGCACTGTATTATTTACCAAAGGGGTGTTGTTTTTGCATTTGTTTATAAATGCATTATTTTGGTACTGTAAATTTGGATATAATTTCTGAGTTTATTACTACAGGCATTTATTCTTTTTTTTTTTCTTTACCATCAGTGCGGGATGCAGGTGCACAGGTCCCAGACCAAATAAGACCACCAGCATGTTTTCTCCACCCCTGGGGGGCTCTGCTCTGTGTGCCGCGGCTCCTCTGGTGCCAGTGTGTATCTCTGTTTAAATTCAGCATCCTGCTTTCTCTTACTTTCCAACAAGATCTGTTGAGTTTCCTGATTGCATTTTGATGAGCTCACCCTTACTGGCCTCTCTTCTTACGTATTTTGTGTATTAGATCGTGCAGGAGGTATTTTAGAAGGCATTGATGGTTTGCATTCAAAATGATGTGGCTTGTCCTAATCACTTTGTCTTACTTATTGAGATGGATTAATCCCCTTATTTTTTCTTGATGATTTGAAGTTGTAAGAGTTGTCCAGCTATTGCTTAATAAACTTTTGCAGATCAAAAGACTCAGTTACTTGTGTGCAGAATCCAGATGGCTCTTGAGTCCTTTGAGAAGAAACGCCCTCGCTGCATTGGTGTGACCTGCTGACCCTCCTGCTGCTTCTCAGATCCCCGGGGACAGCCAGCAGTGCCGGGAGCCCCTGAGATGTGGTCACAGCGCTGTCCTTGTGAGGGGTCAGAGGTGGTGCTGTTGTCTTGAGTCATGTTGGGTTTGTTTCTAGAAGACCAGATGAAGAACGTGCCGTCTAATACCTGGAAGGTCAGAGGTGCTAAATGAATTGAGCATGTATTGACACCTCCTTTGTTACGGTGGAGGAAACTTAAAGCCAGGGTTTGTTTTTTTAATTTTTTAATTTCTCATTTACATTTAATCATCATACATCTTTATAGTGTGCAGTATGGTTTTTTGAAGCATGCATACAGTGTGCAACAAATCAAAGATATTACCATGTGTATCTCTTTCAACAGGGAACTGTACTTTCTCGTGTCCATTAAATGTTTTTCCCTGAGCGCCTCCCTCCCTCCCCCTGCTAGCCCCCTTTCTTCCATCCAGCCTCTGGTGTTTTTCTTCCCTCCCACTAAGAGTAAGACACGTGCCGATGTCACTGTTCATTGTTGCTGTCACCAGTGAATGCCTGGTGCCCTCCCTTCTCCCGTAAAGGTCCGGTGTGTGACTACGAGAGGTGGGGAGTCAGGGACAAAGGAGGTGTGTTGGCAGTGCTCTGCGTGTGCACTGACAGAACCCCCCTTTGGGCTTTTTCAGAGACAAACATAGATACCTACAGGCAGAAGAACCAAACCCTGTCAACTCTTAATGAACCAGTTCTGAACCGGGCTATAAACCCTGCTTTAAATGGAAGTCACATGAGAGATGTCAAACTGACCTCAATTTTGTAGAAGAATCAAAATGTGTCTCGTCTGATGAAGAAAGACTCACTGTAGAGGAGGAGTGGCTGGTCTGTGGTGCTTCCAGTGTCGGAGGGCACGGAGAGCGACCACAGGCAGCCTCCTAAGTACGTTAGGAGATGGGTGCCTTTGCCTCTTTTTCTGTCAGAAGAATAAATCAGAGTATTGAGGGGGCGAAATAATTATTAGATTCCATAGACGAAAGCCAGTCCTGACATAGAATCCCAAGATTTCTGGGTCCCCTGTCCCCAGCTCTCGCTCAGTTTAGCGATGACTTTCCTGTGATGAGCTGTGAGCTGCTTGCCTGTAGTCGTCCTCCTTGAAGAGAGGGAGTGGGGGGCCGCCCTGCCCTCCTTGGGTCCCTCCTCAGGTGAGCTCATCGACTCTGCAGAGTGAGGCTTGAGTTCTCAATGCGGAACTTGCCAAAGGCTGAACATCCGGCCGTCAGACTGCATGCCCCGCCAGCATTGCAGGCCCGTGACCTGTGTGGGGCAGCTGCTCTGCAGGACTGAGGAGCAGCTGTTCTACGTACATGCGGGAAACCATCCCCAGGATGGGTAGGCCTGTTTTTTGAAAGTTCCCATTAGAATGACAGCTCAAATAAAGACTGCGAGCCAGCCTAGAACAGGGCCCTGGGGACCCTGAGTGTCATTAGGTATGGGAAATGCCTCAGCCTTGGTGGCTCCCCTGCTCTTGAGCTTCCTGTTCTCCACTGCACCTCCTGCCCCAGGGAATGCAGCCCCAGTGCCATCAAGGACATTAAAACCACCTCTTGCGGGAACCAGCAGTTAGCTTAATGGTTGTGTCGCTGGACTCCCATGTAGTAGACTGTGGTTCGCATCCCAGACCCAGTGGCTTAAAACGCACATGAGTGTGCGTGCCCAAGATCCTGAGAGGAGAATGGAGGAGAAGGGATTGCGGCGTGACCATCCCCCCCGGGGGGTGATTTCTTGCTTTCTGTCTCTATGTCTCTCTCTGTCTGTCTGGCAAGCGCACGCGCCCTATAGCAAAAAAACTAAAAAACTACAAAAAAAAAAAACCAAAAAACCACCTCTTGGGTGGGAAGAGGATCTTCAAGACTTTCTAGGAGACTTCTTGTTGAGGCAAGGTAAGCAGTCTTTGGAAAATTACAAAACTATGAAAGTTCAATTATTGAATTTGTTTTAGGAGAAATAAATCTGAAGAATTCATTAAACTTCAGCCCCTGCAGGACAGTGTCCACACACCGTCCACAGCATTTTTCTCTGCCATCTCCCAGGCTGTGCCATCGGGACCCCTGCTTCGTTCCAGGCACGTTCCTGGGCCAGGACCATGCAGCGTTTCCACTGCTGTGTGACTCCTGCTCGCTTGCCCTTCAAGGACGGGGGAGGCAGTTGACCCAGGCTGCAGAGTAGCGGCAGCTCAGAGTGCTGACCACGTGGTCTCCGAGTCAAACCAGCCACCCCCGCAGTGCTTGCTCCTTAGGTGGAGAGCACCTCATGCTCCCCTCTTCCGCCCTTCCCCAGCCTCACACCCTTCCCTGTCCAGCGCAGGGTGCCGAGGGTCAGTGTGGCTCGTCCCTCAGCTCATCCAGACGGTCTGTGGCACCTTTCATGTGAATCAAATCACGTCTGTCTCTCCAAGCATCACTCGGAGGGGCTTTTCTGAACCACCTGTGAAAGTCTTGCACTTGAAGCAGGAGTGGGTATGATTCCTTTTCTTAGCATCTGGTGTCACTGAAAGGCAGATGCTCCCCGAGTTGGGTTTTCTTTCTCCCTGGTGAGAAGGCAGCAGCCCAGACACTAGTACACATCGCCCGGATATGTTCTACTGGACGAGAAGTGGTCCCCCAGGAAATTCCTGTCTGTGCCTAGGCCCACCGGGTCTCCTGAGCCCTCCCTCCTGCCTTCTTTAAGATCCTGCTACCAACCACGGGGGCTCTGAAGTCCCAGGATTACAGTTTCTCACCATTTCCAGAAGCTCCAACTTGTTTTTTAAATCCAGAGCAATCCTTCCTTCAATGGAAGAGACTCTTCATTCATCCATTTACACAGCCTGCCCTGGGCCAGGCCTCATTTCCAGCCTGTGTGGAAGAAACGTCTCTTCAGGGCTTAGTTCTTCCCATGATCCTGGATCCAGGCAAGTAGGGAAGGAATTTCTCTAGAGGCTGCAGAACATCTCGATAGACCTCAGGGTCCCTGGCCCTGCATCCTGAGCCGCGTAGAGGCAGCCTGGCACCATGGCCTCCTCCCACAGGATGGGCTTATAAATGTTCTTTCTAACACCCACATGTCCTGGCAGATGTCGGAGTCTGAAGCCAACCTGAACTGGGCAGCTGGCAGGGGAGAGGGTGCCACCGTGGTGGAGGAACAAGCCACGCTCCTCTACAGACAGCTCCCAGAAAGGGTAGATGGGTCAGAGACCAAACCAGCCTCTTCAGAATTCCCATGGCACAGGGACCATGGCATAATGGTTATGTCACTCGACTCCCACGTAGTCGACTGTGGTTCGAGACCGGGACCTTGCAGCTTGTAACACACCAGGTGCATGTGTGTGCCTGCCCAAAATCCCAAGAGGAGAAGGGATGGCAACATGGCCATGCCCACTGGGGAGTGATTTCTTGCTTTTTCTCAATCTCTTTCTGTCTCTCTGGTGAGCACACGTGCCCTATAGCAAGAATCTCTCTTAAAAAAAAGAATTCCCATTGCACAGACCTGCTCGGGTCAGGATGTGTAACTTGACGGTTCGAGCCCACCCACTGGTATGCCAGCAGCAGTGAGGGTGCAGCTCCAGCAGCAGTGAGGGTGCAGCTCTGTCTCCGCCCGAACCAGACCAGGGCAGCCGGGTCCTCACAGCACACAGGGTGTCCAGAGGAGCCAGCAAGCCAGTGGCCCTGTACTGGGGACTGCTAACCAGCCCATCTCGTTTCGTAATGTGTGCTGATGATACGGCTCTCTGGAGATACCCTTTGCTCTTCTCACACAAGCTGTAAAGTGTTTTTCCAGAGGCCTCTACTCCTAAGTGAGGAAATTCTTTAAAAAATTCTTAAGTTACAACTGAGACCAGGCTTAAATGTAAAAAATGGTTTACCTGTGGAATAAGGGCTAGGAAACTTA
Source organism: Tupaia belangeri chinensis (assembly GCF_000334495.1). Lineage (NCBI taxonomy): Eukaryota > Metazoa > Chordata > Mammalia > Scandentia > Tupaiidae > Tupaia > Tupaia belangeri. Next base: position 522,505 of record NW_006159977.1, on the reverse strand, counting down.
GATTTGAAACTTGGATAATTTGGGCTACCCCTGTGGCATGGCAGTTAAAGGAGCCAGGGCCCACGTGGCCAACCACGCAGTTCGAATCCTAGACCCAGTGGCTGGAAATCCAGGTATATGTGCATGTATGCACGTGTGCGTGTGTGCACATGTGCCCTAACCCTGAGATGCAGGGAAGGGGAGGGCAGCATGACCACCCACCACTGGGTTGTTCTGCTTTCAGTGCACAGGTATGTCCCATCTGGCAGACATAAAGAAAACATGATATTTAAAAGCCGACCAGATATGAATGCATCTGTACCAAGTGTCTTTTGCACGGGCCCCTTTTTTTTTTTCCTTTCTTTTTTTCTAATCCTAAGTAACTGTAGAGACACCACTAAAAATAATTAGCTAAAGTCTTCTCCCATCTAATGTCAAAATACAAAAATGTATGGCTACGGGTGTTATGTGTGAAAATAAAGGTAAAGCGACACCAACAGCCCAGCCCTGTAATAACAGCGAGTTCGGCAAACCACAGTGTAAAGGAGTGCTCTCCATAGAAATGCAGCCCACTTGATGAGCCTTTACGGAGAGTCTTCCATGACTGGGGAGCCTTCAGAAAGGAGAGCACAGGGAGACCTGTGTATTTTCATGTCAAATTGATGAACGAACCGTGCAGAGGAAGGGCCGGACAGGGAAGATGGTCTAAGCGCGGGAGGCTGCGCGCTCACGGGAAGCTGCGCGCTCTCGGCAGGCATGAGCACACAGACGCTGCTGTGCCCTGTCTCAGAAGGTAAGCATATTCCTTTCCTTATGAACGGAGGGTGCCTCTGATCGGAGGGTCCCGTGACCTGCTTTGGGAAAGTCGGCCAGGTTTGTTGGCCTGCTTCAAGGGGTGAGGGGAAGGCGAGTGTCCTGCTGTTTTCTCACGTCAGGGAGCATGTCCTCAGCCCCATCCCAGCCTCCTCCTGGAAGGCAAGAGCTGACCCCTACACTGCCCGTGTGGACAAGGCACCTGAGATGGGAGGGGAGGTGACCGGCACCTTCCCACACAGAGGTCTCCTTAGGCTGCTTCATGTTGTGAATCTTACTTCTTCGCACAGAAGCTGTGAAGTGCTTTGCCAGTGACCTCCTACATGAGAAACGTTAACATTTTGAGTTATAATTGAGATGAGGCTTGAATGCAAAGCCCTTAGGAAAGGCTGGCTCAAGGGAACTCTTTCCACTAGTAGGGCTT
>NW_006159977.1:513508-521261 GCF_000334495.1 Tupaia belangeri chinensis | reverse complement strand
AGAATACCTGGTGGGAGGTGACAGACAGGAGGTCCTGGAGAGGCAGGGTGGTGTAGCAGAGCTCTGCTCTGGGGGCCAGGGAACCAGGAGCTTGGTCTAGAGAGGCCACCAGCACCTCTAGGCTTTATTTTGCACAACTGTGAGTTTCCCAGGGTGCATTCCACACGTCCCTAGTAATTGTTCACACTTCCTACTGTAGGCGTTTCCAGAACTTCAGTATGCTAGTGTGCTGTGTGTGGCGGGTCACCAAGGAGGACATGCAGTGCGTGTGACCAGACTGTTGACCTCGGGATCCTATCCTGAAGGACCATCTTGGGGGACTGTCGATCCGACGAGGCTTTAGCAAGTTGGACTCAGTGCTCTCGAGATTCTCCCCAGCCTCTGAATTCTGTGCTCCTGGAAGATTTTTGAAAACCCAAGGTGGATTTCTTTCCTGACTCTTCCACTAAAATAAAAGGTATACTTTGTTTCTGTTCGAGGAGACAAGAGACCTTGCTAGGTCTAAACTATGTTTGCTGAGCTGCGAAGGTATAAAGTCCCTTGGTTTTATTTTGTTTTTATAGTGCACTTTATCACAAAGCCCAGACTGACTGAAACAGAAATGAGCCCTTACCCTTTTACAACCAAGATGCAAAAATACCCAGCTTGTCCCATTTGTAATTCTAACTCATGCAAAAACGGTCTTTCCTAAAAATAAGTGAGATTGAGAGTGCTAGACTCATTCTGTCCTAGCTCTTCTTCTGATCGTAATTAATTCTTCGAGATTCTGCCTCCCACTTAATTAGGCGCCCTCGACATCATCTCTCACTAAGTGTAGAAGAGAGAGCCTCCTGGGGTCAGGCAGGCGTGCATCTGAGTTGGAGCCAGTGGAGTACATGGGGCGCCATGCCAAGGTCTCTGTTCCCCAGGGTTGGGAGTTCATGTCCAGAGATGGGGTCATAAATAGAACTTTGGCTGGCCAAGTAGGTGATTTAGAAAAGGAAATGTCACTTCTGAACTCCTGCAAAAGACTTCTTATGATTTTATTTACCAGGAATAAAGAGCCAGGCGCTGAAAATATTCATCTGAGAGTTGGAGAGCAAATATTTTCAGGGAACCCGTGATGGCTGGCATCTACCTGAGGCCTGCTCGAATGGAAGGGGGAACAGCTGGGTCCACCCAGGCCTACCGGGGTCTGCCCATGTGGAAGAGAAATGGCCTATTGCCGTGCTTCCTTGAGAGTTCTCCAAGCCCCTCGGCAGGGTCTCCTTAGGTGGGAAAGGCACAGTGCTACGGCACCCCCAAAAGGTGCCACCAGAGAGATGCCAAGTCATACAGCTTGGTTCCAGTAGGACATCCCGGGATTGGACCTAGGACAAATTTTGGAGGATCTTTTTTGTTTTACTTTTGTGGAATTAAAAGGAACCCAAGTGAGAACAAGCGAGCCTCACCGAGAGCATGCTGGAGCGGGCAGTCAGCGTCATTGCCCCATTTGGGCAGAGACCAGGGCCAGCGGGGTGGTGGAGACATCACAGTGGGAAAAGGGAAGGCCTCGGCAGGGCCTGATTGGAGGCTGCTGGCTAGCAAGGGTGGAAGTGGGATGTCATCCATATGATTGGCTTTTTTTGGTTGGTCCTGAGTTGGAAGTGGGCAAGAATGAGTGTCCCGGCCTGCGGGACCGTGGAACAGGTTCCTTGGGGGAGGGAGTGAGAGATGGGACAAACACACGCACACACACTACCAGGTGCTGATCAAGTCATCGTCTTCCATCTACTTCTGTTTATTCAGGAAAAATGGCGAGTTATATACATCTGGTGGGCACCAATTGGCAGCCCAAAATGCAAATGAAATACAACAGCATAAACCAATCATTGATGTGGGTGGATCTCTCCCGTTGCCTAGAAACCCAACCACTTCCGGGGAGAACAGTTGGTCACATGATTTCTGAGAAACGATTTGCTCAGTGAGGAAGTGAAGCCTAATGGTTTCCAAGATGGCGGATAGCTCGAGGTGGCTTCCGTATGCAGTGCTCGCCACAAATGAGGGAAGTTGTTGGTATCGAATCAGGCCCTGGCCCTGTGGAGCCAGCTGTTACAGGCGTTGTTGTTTGGCTTCCTGGATCGTTGCTAGAGAGAGCAGTCTGACTTCCGACCAGCCTGCCTTGTAGCAGCAGGCCTCGCTGGGCTGGCAGCGCAGGACGTGTGTCTGACTTTGGGTTTTCTACATGGCCAGGCCATTGCCCATTTGTATGTTCAGTCTCAGTCTCAGTCTACGTGAGCAGATTTCCAATTTCCCTGAATGTTATTACTTTAAGAACAAAACGAACCTGTCCACAATGGGCAGTAAGTGAATTGACACCAACGAGAATAGCATACGTGTGCACGATTTGACGTGCAAGCACGTTAAGAGGTGACAAATGCCATCCAGAAACACGCCTCATTCCCGCTTCAACTTGAGCTGACGGAAATGGGAAGGGCGCTCTGAAAGAGGGTGCATTCAGAAACAGCCCTGGGAAGACGAGGGGTGCCAGGAGAGAAAGCACGACGTCGTGCTCTGTGGGCCGTGGCCCGGTCACGATTACGTTTCGTCACAAGGCTCCCTCCCACGTGACTGCCCGAGTTTCCCCCAAAGGCCCAGAAACCACCACCACCTACCAGTCTCGCGTGGCGTTCTTGACAGCCTCGTTCCCTGGCTCTCTCCACTGGGAGACTAGCTCAGGGACACCGTGCTCACCTCTGAGCCGGGCTGCACGGTTACTCACAAGTCACTTGCTAATGCAATGTTTAAGAACCTCCCACTCTAAACAGTGACACCACCCTGAGGAGGTGAGTGGGTTCTGGGTTCCCCTGGGATGGAGGCTGAGGACCATGGCCCCTCTGAGTGAGCTCATGGCACACGAGTATTAGCTCCCACGGCTTCTCACAGACCCATGGAGCAGGCACTGTCTCCTGATGGGTCACCGGCCTGTGAGCCTCGGTGGGAGGGCAGAAAGCATGCAGTGCCTGTGCCAGCTCTGTCAGCATCTGCCCTCCTCACGGCCCTGTCATCCAGCGTGCCCCACCCTTGCGTCACCTCCCCCCGCCCCCCGGCAGGTGCTCTGTGTGGATGCTGTCTCCATGCTGCCTGAAGGAAGGTGCGGTCACCTTGTTGAGTCTGCAGCTTCGTCAGCTTCTCAGCACCTTCCCCCTCCTCAGACTGGGGGAGAAAGTACGTGGCCAAGTTCTTCAAAGCCACATCATCGTGGTCCAGGTAGTGGCACGGACAGGCAGACACGGGCGGCGGAGAGCTCCCGGCTCATCTGGCAGTCGACGGTGGCCTCTGAGTCCTGGTGGTCGTGGGGCGCACCTGCGAGACAGACACGGTCATCGCGAGTGGTTGAGGGGAGGCGGCACTGGGCGGTCGGAGGGCACTGCAGGGAGGTGGCAGAGGACTGGCTGTGGGTGATTGGCCAGGACGAGGACGAGCACTGGCTTCCACTCAAGCACTGCTGAAGCGAGAAACTGCAGCAATTCTTGGTAAAGAATGTCTCTATGTTAGTAATTTAAAATTTTTTGCCAGAGGGCACATGTGCTCACTGGAGAGAGAGAGAAAGCAAGAAGACACCCCCATGGGGTATGGTCATGCTGCGATCTCTTTTCCTCCATCTCCCCCACTTTGGGATGTGGGGCGTGCATGTGCACATGGCCAGCGTGTTTTTTCAAACTGCCAGGTCTAGGACTTGAACAACTCAGTCAGCCATGTGGGATCCTGTCACTGTAACCACCAGGCCATGGGCTGATCCATGCTCTATCGTTGTCTTAAGAGAGAAGTTGAATAAGCAGAGTGACCAGTGACGAAGGGTTGTCCTGGTGGCACGACATAAGTTATAAGGGTAGTTGGGGAACTATGTATGATTTGAATGATACACAGCAATTTAAACAAACAAACAAACAATAGGAACAACAAAACTGGCCCAGCCGTGGAGGCCCGGGAACAACACGCTTCCCTGCAGTGCTAGAGGCCACGTGACCCCCCGGAGTTGAATCCGAAAACACACCAGGAAGTGCTGGTGCTTCTGAGACCCTGACTGGCTGGAGGGGACCACAGCACGCCAAGACCCTGTCAAAGCTGCCTGTCTTTCTTTCTCTCTCATGTTGTCGCTCACAAATAAAAATTCAAAAAACAACAAAATAAAATCCCACCACTATATGAAACAACATGAAAAGTCACAGATACGATATTCGACAAACAAGCCAAACAGAATGCCTACCATATAATTTTTTATATAATGTTCACAACCAGGCAAAGCATATTTATTATTCTAGAAGCCAGAATAGTGCTTACAGCTGAAAGGGGAACAGGTCAAGACCGAGCCTCCTGGAGGCTGGGCTTGCTCTACAGCTTCACATCGGTGAGGATTACCCCGGTGAGTAGATGGGAACATATATGTGAAATGTGGGTAATCCAGACACTTAAAAGTGCACAGCTTGGGGCCAGTAGGTTATGTACTGGTCAAGGCACTGGACTTCCACATGGCTGACTGCGGTTCAAGCCCCAGACCTGGGGGCTTGAAACTCATGCCTATGTGCACAGGTGTGCCCAAAATCCTAGGTGGGGAATGGAGAAGGGATTGTGGCATGGCCTTCCCCCCTGGGGGCTGATGTTTCATTCTCTGTCTCCAGTGAGCACACATGCTCTATAGCAAAACCTCTAAGAAAAAAAAAATTTGCACACTTTATATACGTCATGCCTCACAGCACTCCCTCTCCCCCTCATCTGTTCTGTTCAGAATGCTGGTGACCAGACCTCCTTCTCCAGTAGTAACCAAGAAACCTTTCTCTGTGGAATAGCACCGTGTGCCAGTTTTCTTGCCCTTTTTTTTGGAGAGGCTTTTGCTACAGGGCCTGTGCACTTGCCAGAAAGACAGAGACAGACAGACAGACAGAAAGCGAGAAATCACTCCCCAGGGGGGATGACCACGCCACAATCCCTTCTCCATTCTCCTCTTGGGATCTTGGGCACGCACGCACATGCGCCTGACATGAGTTTAAGTCACGAAGTCCAGGACTCAAACTGCAGTGGACTACATGGGAGTCCAGCAACACAGCCATTACACCAACTGCTGGTCCTGAGAAGGGCATTGTTAAGGACACAACCCAAGAAAATTTCTTCAAACTTGGGTTTCCAGGAAAATAAGAAACAGAAAGTCCAGCCCAATGGTTAGGCACACACGCATGTAATCTTAAAATGTCATCGCACTATAGACAACGTGAAGCTGCTTCACCTTTCCAGAGAGAATTGGTCTGTACAGAGTGAATCAGAATTTGTAACAACTTTGGACTTCTTGACAGCAACATTAGAACCCAAGAGACAAATTGTTAAGGGAAAGGTTTTTTTAATTTGCTATAGGATATGCGCACTCACTAGAGAGAGAGAGATGGGGCAGGGTGAGTGAGAGAGCACCCCCCAGGCCGAATGGCCACACTGCAATCCCTTCTCCTCCATTCTCTTCTCAGGATTTTGAACACTCACATGCCTGGTGTGTTCTTTAAGCATCTGGATCCAGGACTCAAACCGCAGTCAGCCATGTGGGATCCAATGCCTTGACCACCGGGCCATCACTAGCCCATAGGCCATAGGAAAATTATTTTCAACCAAAGTTTTTATTCCTAGCCAAACTGTCAGGACAGCCATTATGCCAACTGCTGGTCCCAAGAAATAGAGGTTTAATAACTCACAATGTTGGTGGCTAGAAGGGCCAAGGGCATTGGAAAATTATGGACGGAAAGACTCTTAGCAGGATGTGGTCTGTACGCAGGTACCTTTCTCCCAGCTCCTGGTCTCATGTGCTCTGCTTATATACCCTGTGGAATTCACAGAGGCCCTGCCTTAATGACATTGTCACACCCAAAGTTCTCACCCTAGGACTCTCTGAAGGAATTAAGTTATCACCTAATACCTTTGCGATACAATCAAAGCAACCAAGTCCCAACATAAAAATTTCTGGGGACAATCAGTCACCACCCACTAAGGCCAAATTCCAAACCATGAAACTCTGGGGAATAAACCATGACCCAAACCATAACCTATGCAAAATAACAGGTTTTGAGAAGGAAGCCTAATTACAGTGCAGTGTGAGGCTCAGTGTATGTGTATAACACACGCAGTGTGTGTGTAACATTGATACAGTCGTGTGTGTCCATGTGATATTTTGTCTTGGGTTTGTGTCTGTATGAAGTATTTAGAAGTATTTATACATGGATTAGTATCCTCACTGTGCTGAAGCCAGAAGACATGCCGTCCTCAGAGGCTGCTGTACTTTTAAGGGAGAAAGGAAAAGCTTTGGCTGGGGAGGTTGAGGAGGGCTTCCTGCAGGGTTTTAAGCGTTGTGGGGGGTATCTCTAAGGCTGGAGAATATCTTCTTCAATGATAAGCTCTCACAGCCGATCACGAAATATTTGAAATGTGGTACCCACTGAGCTCAGCCTCTGTCTCATTGCAGAAAACAAATCTGCATGTATTTTTGAAGGACTCTTCCCCCCTCCTTTTTTCTTTATGAGAGAGAGGGAGGAAAAGGGGAGACACAGAGGGGTATTTTGGGCAGGGTCTCCCAGTGTTGCAGTCCTCCTGCCCAGCCTCCAGTTAAGACAGTGCACTGCCAAACCACGCCTGCTCAGGTTGGCCTGGGAGCCCCTCCCAGGCTTCCCCCGCAGCTTCCAGCCTCTCAAGAAGCAGTGTCACTGTATCCCACTGTTGCTGGGCCTCTGGAGGGGTCTTCTCAGTGAGCCTCCAATTCTGAACTCCATTTCTCATCATCCTGAGATGATTAAATACAAACTCTTACATTAATGAATTAAGGCTAAAACCTCAGTGTGCACAGTGCAGTGTGATCAAGTTTCGGGAATATTTGCAAGGTCTAAAAGAAGATCTTGGCTAGCAGACAAAAAAGCTGGCCCAAACTGTATGGGAAAGAGGACACTAAAATGCAGCAATGAAGATACGGAGCAAGAAAGAGCAAGTGAAGTTAGAGCCCACGTATAGGTACCAGGGAATGTGGGAATTTTAAGATCATCTAAACCGGGTGATCATGGGACACACCTGGAGACCTTGGGAAATAGATTCCTGGGGCCCATATTCTATGGTTTAGATTCAATGGTGTAGGCTGGGTCGCCAAAATATCTATTTGTAGAAGGTTCCTCCAGTGTAGGTAGAGGTAGTCTTGCCTGGGAACCTGTCCCGGATTCAGTTGGAAACGTACCAACACCGTTTGGAGCAACTACCTCTCCACTTATCGCTGGAAAAATTCACAAGAGATCATTCCACTCTGGATAAGTAATTCCATGGAAGACGTGACAGTCTGGGAGTTGGTATTTGCACACTAGGATTGAGCTTTGAGGAAGATGAGAAATTCCTCTGCCCAGAATTTTTTATGACTGTAGTATGTGTGGGAAGAAGCACCTCACGTAGACACACGCCATTTCCCCCTCCCTCTCTCATTTATATATATGTAATTCATTGTAACATAACCGTAATGGACTCAGTTCAAAGCGTGTTGGCTCTGGTAGAACCCCAGGGGCAGGGAGGCCCCTGCGGGAGCTGTCCACAGTGCTGAAGGCGGCCTCCAGCACCGGCCTTTGACCTCAACAAAAAGAGCTCTGGTCGGTCCGGTCAGCCCCATTTTCCTTCCGGCCTCTCCTCCAGGCTCTTCCCTTCCCACCGCCGGCACTAGCGAGGGCAGCCCTTTACATGCTTGTCCCGGGGGACGATGACCTGTGTTGGGCTCCCTCCGATCCCT
>NW_006159977.1:511341-513434 GCF_000334495.1 Tupaia belangeri chinensis | reverse complement strand
GCCCCCTCCCCAGAGCCCCCGCACCTGCTCCTCCTCCTCGGTCCCGCCCAGCGCGCAGCCCCGGCCCCCGCGCAGCGAGGAGAGAGGGGCGAAGGGAGTGCACCAGGGCGGCGCGGGCATGGACGCCGAGTACCCGGCCTTGGAGCCCCCGCTCTGCGGCGAGCTCAAGCTCCTGTGCCAGCGGCTGCAGGAGGCGTACCGCGAGCTGCAGGAGGGCCTCACGCCGTTCAAGGATGACCGCTACTACAGGTAGGGCGGCCCCCCGGCCGGCCCGGGCGCGCCAGGCCCGGGGCAGGGGGGCTGGGTGCTGGCGGCCGCGGTGAAAGGCCATTTTCCGTCACCCAGGACTCCAGCCGAGATTGTCGCTTCGGGAAAGAGAGGCCGAAGGGCTTTCGTCCCCTTCGCTCCTCCCGCGCCCCCTGCCCAGGCCCGCTGCCCCTCTAGCGCCGCCCAGGCCTTGCCCAGCCTGGCTTTGGGCAGTCGATCTTGCTTTCGAATCTGGAAGGGAGGGTCTTGGCTTCTGTCCCAGGCACTCAGGCCCCTGGCGTGGGTGGAGGCGAGGCCCGAGCGCAGCGGAGGGCCGGGGCGGACTGTCCCAGAGCCCAGCGGCTCCTCGTAAAGAAGCTGGGGACGCCAGGGAGGGGCACCCCACCCTCGCCCAGCTCGAGGAGCGGTCGGTTTGGGCTGGTGGGTACTCAGCTCTGCCTCCCTCTGCCGCGGCCCAGGTGAGCTGGAAGCCCGCAGCGCAGGGCCCGCCCCCTCCTCCCCAGCGCGCTGCGCTGCGGGTCGCCAGGGCCCCTGCTGTGTGGACAGGAGGAGGGCTCGGTCAGAAGCGGCGGCCACCCAGTCTAGACGGACGGTGGTACCGACTAGCCCGGTGACCTGAGACAGTGGCCATCCGCATCTCACGCTTTCTCTTCTGTAAAATGGGAAGCTTCAACCAGAAGGTCTTTAAAAATCAAAGATTCCAATAATGATCTGCTCACTTTGCTCCGCTTAAGAATGGCAGGGGTGGGGGCAGCAGATGGCGTCGTGGTTAAGCTGTTGGACTCCCACATGGCTGGTCAGAGGTTTGAGTCCTGGACCTGGTGACTTGCTTTCTCACTTTCCCTTTTTCCTCTCTCTCTGTCTCTCTGGTGAGCATATATACCCTGTAGCAAATTTAATAATAATAATAACAACAACAACAACAGCAACAACAATTGGGGCCAGCCGATGACAGAAGGTTTATGTCGCTGGACTCCCACATAGTTGACCACGGTTCCAGTCTCTGACCCAGGGCTTAAAACTCACATCAGGTGCATGTGCATGTGTGCCCAAAATCCCAAGAGGAGACTGGAGGAGAAGGAATTGCAGCGTGGCCATCACCCGTGTGGGGGTGGTGATTTCTTACTTCCTTTCTCTCTGACTCTGTCTCTCTGGTGAGCACATGGCCCCTATAGCAAAAGTCTCTCTCTAAATAACAATAATGAAAAGAACGACAAGGGTTTTGCATCACTCTCTGAAGTGGAGGTTGGCATTCTGAAGCCCCGCCCCTGCTAACAGTCACGTGAATATGCTCTAAAGAAGATGTACCACACCTGCAGCAAACGGCATCAGCTGCCCAATGGCTTCCCAAGGGGAATCGACATACATCGGGATTGCTGAGTGGAAAAGCCCATTTAAAAAATAATCATTTAATTTTATTGATTATTATCAATTTTTAATTTGAACAGAGAAAGAGGGGGGAAGAAAACTGCCAGGTCCAGGACTTGAACCACAGCCTGCCACATGGGAGTCCAGCACCTTAGTCACTATGCCACCTTGTGGGAGAGAAAGATGGTGAAAAGAAAGGTGAGAAATCACCCCCAAGTGAGATGGCCACACTGCAATCTCTTCGCTATTCTCTTCCCAGGATCTTGGACATGCACACACATGTACCCAACATGATTTTCAAGCCACTGGGTCCTGGACTCAAACTGTGGTCACCCATGTTGGTGTCCAGTGACATAACCACTACACCATCTACTGGCCCCATGGTGGCCCATTTTCTTTCTTTTTTTTTTTTTTTTTTTTTTTTTTAGAAATTTTTCTTACAGGGCTTTTCACTTTAC
>NW_006159977.1:509747-511134 GCF_000334495.1 Tupaia belangeri chinensis | reverse complement strand
TTTTTTTTTTTTTTTTTTTGAGAGGTTTTTGCTATAGGGCATGTGCACTCGCTGAAAAGACAGAGACAGAATGTGAAAAATCATCCCCCGGGGGGCAGCCACGCCGCAATCCCTTCTCCTCCATTCTCGTCTCGGGATCTTGGGCACACACACACACACACACACACACGCACCCGGTGTGAGTTTAAGCCACCAGACCCAGGACTTGAACCGCTGTCGACTACATGGGAGTCCAGTGACATAGCCATTGCGCCAACTGCTGGTTCCGGTGGCCCATTTTAAAAAGATGTCATCCTGGAACCAGCAAGTGGTGTGTTGGTTAAGGTGTTGGACTCCCACGTGGTTGATCATGGTTACAGTCCCAAATCTGACAACGTGAAAAGCACACCAGGTACGTGTGGATATGTGCACAAAGTCCCAGGGAAAAAAAACAGAAGGGAAGGGATCGTGGCATGCCATCCCTCCTGGGGGAGTGATTTCTTACTTTCCCACTTGCCCTGTCTCTGTTTCTCTCTGGCAAGTGCATGTGCCCTATGGAAAAAACAAACAGCAAAAGATGTCATCCCAAGATCATAGGATGCGACTTTTCCACTTTCCAGGCAGCCTCCCCATCTGCCCTGACCCTGCCTCCCGGGAGGGCTGACAGTTTGGTGGAAGCACCCACAGAGATTTCCAACTTCTATCTTTGAAATAATGCTTCCAGTCTCTTCTCCTCACGAATTCCCCCCACTCTGGTTTTCTGTTTGTTCATTTGTTTTTCCTTCTCTGTGTAACTTTCCTTTTCCTGGGAACACTCTCTGGCAAAGGAGCTAGTGGCTGGTGACATGTCTCCGCAGATAGCAGAGGAGGAGCAGAGCCACACTGGCCGTCTACAGTTGGTCATCCTTTCTGCCTTTACACCTCCCCGGCTAGCAGTGACAGCCTCCCCTAGCTTCCTGCTGCTGTTCCTGGTGTTGGGGCGCGGCAGTGAGCAGGTCAGACAGGGCACTGCGGTCAGGGGCTTGCACACTGTGACGGTGGGAAGAAGATAATAACGAGGTGACATGGGAGAGTGGCAGGTGCTACTGCAGAGAAGGCGGTCAGGGGTGGTGCCCTGTGAAGGTGTTTGTTTAAGAACTGAAGAATGAGGTGCTCACCAGGCAGTGAACTGGGAGAGAAGTTCCAGGGAGCAAGGAGAGGTGAAAGTCCCTGAGGCCATGGGACCAGCAGTTAGCGTAATGGCTATGTTGCTGGACTCCCACGTAGTCGACCGCGGTGCGCGTCCTGGACCCGGTGGCTTAAAACTCACGCCGGGCGCGTGTGCACGTGTGCATGCGTGCCCAAGATCCCGAGAGGAGAATGGAGGAGACGGGATTGCAGCATGGTCACCCCCCCCCCGGGGGGGGGG
>NW_006159977.1:505218-509668 GCF_000334495.1 Tupaia belangeri chinensis | reverse complement strand
ATGATTTCTCACTTTCTGTCTCTCTGTCTCTCTCTCTCTCTCTCTGTCTGATGAACGCACGCGCCCCATAGCAAAAGCCTCTCAAAAAAAAAAAAAAAAAAGTCCCTGAGGCCATAAAAACACGGTCTGTTCAAGGAGCAGACAGAAGGGCAGAGTCTGCACCGCAGTCAGAGAGAGAGGTAGGGGCACTAGGGAGGAGCCTTGGAGGCCAGACGGGAGTGTGGACTTCATTAGCCCTGTGATGTGAAGTCCTCTCTGGGGGCTTGCCAGTGGGTGGCTGAGCAGCTGGGCCGCCAGTCCTGCAGCAGGCATTTGCACCTGTGCTCCACGAGCGGCCTCTTTAGTTGAGTTCGATCCTGCAGACGAAGTGCGCACGGTTGGAAGGGGTCAGGCACGAATCTGCCCCCTGCCACGAGGACTCTGGACTGCGGAGTGCTTCACAGCGCTTGTGTAGCAGCCCCGCCGAACCCCAGAGACTGCTTTCTAGTGAGGAGACGTTCTGGGTCATTGAACTATCTTCAATGCTCCATTGAAATTTTCTATCAGTCGCTCGCACCTCTACAAAACTAGGTGAAATCCTCTTGGGCATCTGAGCGGGGAAGCCGAGTTCTAGCTCCGCATCCGCCTGGCCGGGGACTTGCTACTACAGCTTCTGCTCCTCTCTCCTCACCGCATTTGCTTATTAGCGATTCACCATGAAAACGCAGCAGCCCTTCCTCCCAAGAGGGCCAGGGACTCATCTCACATGGCTGACAGTTTCCTCCTGCTGAGGCTCCCTCCTCAGAGGGCAGCTGCCCCCGGAGGCCGAAGCCGGTGGTTTGCACATCAGCTACATCATCAGGCAGCCCTGGGAAGCTGCAGCTCTGTGATCGTAGGACTCCGGCACTTCCACCGGCACTTTCACAGAATGAGACGACAGTTGTACTGCCCGCCAGGGAAGGGAAGGTGGGGAGCAGGAGGCTGGGACTGGAAGTTCTGGGTTCTAGTCCCAACTCCCCTTTGCTAACTCCTGGCCTTGGGGGAGAATTACTGAATTTCACGGACTGATCAGATGGGGAAAAAGAAACTCACTCTCACCTGCAGGAGGCTATTCGAATCCAGGTGCTTTCTGGAGATAGCACTAAAGCTGCGTTCGGGTAGAGATAACAGGAAAGCCGGAGCAAGCCAGGCTCAACTATGAGCTAGTGGGCTAAGTTATGGATCCTGATTAATGATAAAAGACTTCGTTCATGGGAACCAGCAGGTAGCGTAATGGCTATGTCGCTGGGCTCCCACGTAGTCGACTGCGGTTCGTGTCCCGGACCCGGTGGCTTAAAACTCACGCCTGGCGTGTGTGCGTGCGTGCCCAAGATCCCGAGAGGAGAATGGAGGAGAAGAGATTGCGGCGTGACCATCCCCCCTGGAGGGTGATTTCTCGCTTTCTGTCTCTATGTCTCTCTCTGTCTGTCTGGCGAGCGCAGGCGCCCTACAGTGAAAATCTCTCAAAAAAAAAAAAAAAGACTTCGTTCTTATGCAAATCAAAACCGTGATGAAATACCATCTCACCCTAAGATTTAAAAAAACTGCTAAGTGCTAGCCAGGCTGTGGTGAAAGGGGAACTCTCCTACACTGCTGGTGGGAATGTAAACTGGTCCAGCCACTGTGGAGAACAATATGGAGGTTGCTCAGAGATCTACAAATAGAACTACCATATGATCCAGCAATCCCACTCCTTGGTATCTCCAAAGGAGAGGAGAATTCTCAGTCAGAAAAGTGCTTGCACGACTATGATTACTGAGGCATTATTCACAATGACTAAGACGTGGAACCAGCCCAAATGTCCACGAACAGATGAATGGATTGAGAAAGTATGGCACATATACTCCATGGAATACTCCTCAGCTATAAAAAACAAGACCTTGCTATTTGATAGAAGCGAGAGATTTCCTATCGAGTGAAGCAAGCCAGGCTATGAAAGAGAGGCATTGTATGTTTCCACTTAATATATACCAATTGTCCAAACTCTGCGGTAAAACCTGAAACATTCGTGTATACAGAAGCATGAAAAATGGTTACGGAAACTGGAGACAGTGTGGAAAGAGGGCGGGAGAAGGGGGAGAGTGAGAAGAAAGGAATCAAGGAGAAAAATAGGCAAGACCTTTGTGGGACACCGAAATGGATGATTATCTGTGGATGATAACATGTGTGGTATCTTCAGCTGGACTGCTGTGAACTGTGTTCATGTTGGGTAAATTCACTTTGCAAATAGCAATGATATATAGTGATCGAATGAATTAAAGAATTCCCTTCTTTCTTTTTAACTTGGTAGCAGTTGCTGCAGTTGGCTACGAAGAGCCATTGGGCTGTTGTTCCCCATTCACAATCATGGCAGGCTTTCTGTGGCTCTCCCTGAAGGAAATAACTCGGGGTCTACAGCAAAACTCCTTGAGTCTCCCCGACACGTCCACCAGAACAGTAACGTGAAGAGAATAGACAGGAGTGTCTACACAGGGCGGATGGAGGGTAAGGAGGTGTAATTGCAGCAGAGGACCATGTGGGAGAAGCTGATCACACACATTCCTCCGGCCCAGCAGCTCTCTCAGGCGGATAGCCTGCAGAATCCGCGCATGGTCCTCTGGCTCATAGCTAGTGCTGAAGTGTCCACAGGAATAAGCACTTGGATGCTCCTACACTGGAACCCAGTCCAGTAACTCACCATCAACAGCAGAACTGACACATGCGTTTGGCTTGGCCCACAATGGAGTATTAGACAGCAGTAAAGTAAGCACTTCACAACTGCACCTGACAGTAAAGACAGATCTCACTCAGATGTCAAGCAAAAGAAGCCAGATGCAAAGATTACATCCCGTTGATTCCCTCGATGGGAGAAGCACACAGCAGGCAGGACAGCTCTGCACTGTTAGGAGCCAGGATAGTAACTGGAAGGAGCAGAAAAGAGTTTTCTTGGCATTGGCCATATGCTGCTCTTGCTCCGGTGCTGGTCCATTACACTCAGTCTGCGAATATTTATCCGGCCATATGCATGGCACCATTTTTTAAAAGAGATTTTTGCCTTAGGGTGTGTGCACTCACTGGGGAGAAAGAGAGAGCCAAGAACAGTGAGAGGTAAAGTGAGAAATCACCCCGAGGGGGGGATGGCCACACTACTGTCCCTTCTCCTTCATTCTCCTCCCAGGATGTTGGGCATGGATGCACAAGTACCTGGCATGATTTTCAACCCACCAGGTCCAGGACTTGAACCGTGGTCAAACGTGGTAGTCCAGTGACATACTTGCTACACCATCTGCTGGCCCTGACACCTACGTTTTTCTGTATGTGTATTGTACTTCAAAAGAAAGCATAAAAGAAAATCAGTGTCCTTGTCTCAGTGAAGCTAGGGCATGTGCTGGTAGGAGGATGGGATTCGGTTTGGGCACATCAGAGCACCCAGGGGCTCTGTGCCAACTTTGCCTCCTTCAGGCGAGGCCAGGTAGGCAGATGAAGCAAATGGGGTTCTGCTGGGAGCAGAAGGGGGAGTGGATGCCGGCTGGGCAGTCAGCTACATCCACGGCTCAATGGAAAGGGCTCACGAAACAGGAGAGGCATTCCTTCAGAGCTTAGCTCTCGGAAGCCTGTGCTCACCTGTTTTGCTAATCTCCACTTTGTTTCTCTCTGTTAAAAGTTTCTTTCTTCCATGAGTGAGAGAGAGAGAAAGATAGCACCCCACAGGGTCTCCACACGGCAACCTGCCCCCAGCTTCTGCCAGGCCTTATGGGCACAGGTGTGCACGGGGGTGGGGGTGGTTCAGGGAGGGCTCTGGATGTGAACCTGGGACCTTCCCGTGAGGGCCGGCCTCCCACCGTCCCACCCTCACGCTTTGCTCCTCCTGGTCCCGTGTTACCTCTAAAGCACTGGAGTGATGAAATAGGTTTGAGTTTTCTTGGCCAGCAAGGCGATACCCAGCTGTGTCCTCACTCAAGAGGCCTCTCTGGAAGCCACATTTTGTCACCTCGATGCGTTTACCAGGACCCAGGGCCGGCCCTCAGTCTTGCCGGCCTACTTTGGCAGCACGTGGAGGGCAGACCCTGTCTCAGTGACGGCTTGGTACTGACCAGGCTTTGCGCTAAGGCACAAGCAGCTGCTTTATTGGGTTGACTGAGCAGACCCAGGAGCAAGGACGGAGAGGTGACGCGACATCGGCGGTGGGACAGCTCCGTCCGGGGTTCTCAGCGCTGCACGTCAGGATCACCCAGTGTGCAAATGCCCACACCTGGGCCCCACTTTCAAGGGTTCTGATGGAACGGCTTGGCTGATCTCAGCCAGGCTGGCGCACCCTGAGGGGCGAGTGGGATGTTTGGAGACCCTGGCCCTCCCTCCACAGGTGGACTGGCCCTCGGGGCAGCAGGATTGGCCATCACGAGCCCAGGCCCCTCCCCCCCACAAAGCCCAGTGACCCCAGTGGTCGTTCTTC
>NW_006159977.1:492695-504755 GCF_000334495.1 Tupaia belangeri chinensis | reverse complement strand
ATGAAGCAAAGGGGGTTCTGCTGGGAGCAGAAGGGGGAGTGGATGCCGGCTGGGCAGTCAGCTACATCCACGGCTCAATGGAAAGGGCTCACGAAACAGGAGAGGCATTCCTTCAGAGCTTAGCTCTCGGAAGCCTGTGCTCACCTGTTTTGCTAATCTCCACTTTGTTTCTCTCTGTTAAAAGTTTCTTTCTTCCATGAGTGAGAGAGAGAGAAAGATAGCACCCCACAGGGTCTCCACACGGCAACCTGCCCCCAGCTTCTGCCAGGCCTTATGGGCACAGGTGTGCACGGGGGTGGGGGTGGTTCAGGGAGGGCTCTGGATGTGAACCTGGGACCTTCCCGTGAGGGCCGGCCTCCCACCGTCCCACCCTCACGCTTTGCTCCTCCTGGTCCCGTGTTACCTCTAAAGCACTGGAGTGATGAAATAGGTTTGAGTTTTCTTGGCCAGCAAGGCGATACCCAGCTGTGTCCTCACTCAAGAGGCCTCTCTGGAAGCCACATTTTGTCACCTCGATGCGTTTACCAGGACCCAGGGCCGGCCCTCAGTCTTGCCGGCCTACTTTGGCAGCACGTGGAGGGCAGACCCTGTCTCAGTGACGGCTTGGTACTGACCAGGCTTTGCGCTAAGGCACAAGCAGCTGCTTTATTGGGTTGACTGAGCAGACCCAGGAGCAAGGACGGAGAGGTGACGCGACATCGGCGGTGGGACAGCTCCGTCCGGGGTTCTCAGCGCTGCACGTCAGGATCACCCAGTGTGCAAATGCCCACACCTGGGCCCCACTTTCAAGGGTTCTGATGGAACGGCTTGGCTGATCTCAGCCAGGCTGGCGCACCCTGAGGGGCGAGTGGGATGTTTGGAGACCCTGGCCCTCCCTCCACAGGTGGACTGGCCCTCGGGGCAGCAGGATTGGCCATCACGAGCCCAGGCCCCTCCCCCCCACAAAGCCCAGTGACCCCAGTGGCCGTTCTTCACCCCCACCCTCCCAGTGGACCAGCCCTTTCGGATTAACACCTGTGGCTCGGGACAGTTTGGCTCAGGGTCTGGCTCAGGGTTGGGAGCTTTTCGGTTGGTGGCAAAGGTGTCACTCCCAGATCCACCCGTGCTGGCGTCGATGGAAGAGTTGCACAGGGCTGTCTGTCCCCTTGTTTTCTTATTCTCGGGGCCGTCTCATGGTATCCATTGGCCAGCAGTTCTCTCCAGCGCTGGGCGCTGCTTTGGTGGAAGGAGGTGATGAGTGTCCCTTTGAGGCCGAGATGTTGGAGCCAGCCTCTCCCGTCACTTCAAAGCTGGGAAGAGACTTTTATTAACCTTAAACGCTGAAGGACGCAGGCACGTGCACACCCGGCTCCGGCTGGGGCAGGGCTCCAGAGGGGCCAGCAGAGCCCATGGGACTGTGTGGAATGGGAAACTGCGCAGATTTCAACAATCTTTGTACCAAAATAAACTCATACTTTAGTTCCGTGTTCCACAGACATTCTCAAGTCTCCTCATAGAATGGGCCAGTGGAGGATGCTGGGACAGGTCATGCACCCCCCAGACACACCCTTAGAGCAACCCCCCCAGCGCAACCTGTCCCCCGCCCCCGACTCACAGGATGCGTGCGGCTCCCCGGCTCATCCTCTGGGCTCTTCTCGGCCCATTATCCCCACTCGTTCTCATGCCCAGTCTTTTCAACTCTGACCCAACCGTCTGCTTATAGCTCGCTCGCTCTCTCTTTTTTCTTTCTTTCTTTCTTTTTTTAAGAGAGATTTTTACTATAGGGCACATGTGCTCACCATAGAGACAGAAAGCAAGAAATCACCCCCAGGGGGATGGCCATGCCGCAACCCTTCATTCTCCTCTTGGGATTTGGGGCACACACACGCACACACACGCACACACCCATCATGCATTTCAGTCCACCAGGTTCAGGACTTGAACTGCGGACGGCCACGTGGGAGTCCAGGGCCTTAACGGCTACACCACCTGTTGGCTCCTACAGCCCTTTGTCCAAACTAATCCCCCTCAGCCCAGTCTCCTCTGGGAGCAGCCACGCCGTCTTCCCTCATGTGGCGATCCAGCTTCACCCCATCGAGTTGCTGCACACGCATGTGACCCCCGCGTGTCAGGTTCTGTGTGAGTCCTTCCGCACAGCAGGCTAGGGGCAGTTAGCCAAGGCCCACAGGAACTCTCACACATCAGTTGCTTTAAACACACCTCGATTAGGCATGATGGTACCATGTACGGTCTGCCTGCTTTGCATACCCCATGAAACTGCACCCCGCATCTTCTGGACAAATCCTGGACTCCCATGGACCCCACACTGCTCTGCCCTGGGAGCTCCTGACCCAGAGATCCAACCTGGACACGTAGCCCCCACGCCATCTCCCCAGGAGTCCCCCATACCTCTGTTTCTGGAGCGTCTCCTGCTGTGAGGGGCCTCCCCTCTCCTGTGACCTTCTCAGCGCCACCCCAGAGAGCTCGCTCTGCCCTGTGCCCCCTCGTGTCCTGCCTCCTCCTTGGTCAGCCTTGCAATCCTTGAACTTGCCACGTGTCTTGGAGCTGCTCAGGCCAAGGTCCCTGGCGATCCTTCTGAGTACCACATCCAGTGACTCCTTGGGTCCCATGCTGTGTGGCCCTGAAGGCTCTGTCGTCGAGGTGGGGCTCTTCTGGAACACTTGTCCCTTCTTCTCTTTCCTCTTTGTCCTCTAAAGTTCCAAAGCCTCTCAGGCTGGGTCTCTTCCTGTTTCCTGTGTGAACTTAGAATGGGCCCACATTGTCTCACAACCATCACTCCACGAATAGCACATGTAGCGCCCCTGGTGGTGACACTTGGAAACAGCACTGCTAGTAATTAAAGGTGTGGGCCACACACTCTACAGTGGCCTTTTCTCTCCACCATGCAGTATTGGTGTGTGACTGGAGAAAAGCTCTGACGTACGAAGCAGACGCCAGCTGCTCTTGCTACCTGCCGGGCAGGCTGGAGCCAGAGTCCAATGCTGGATTCTCTCGGAACCCCGGCTAGGGTTTCTGTGACTTCGGAGAGTCCTGTTCTTTGTGTTGGTCTCAGAGCAGTGCCTTATTACAGCTCAGATTCAGACATTTGGGCATTTCTCAATTAGCTTTGTGTTCTAGAAAATAGAACGCTGGACAGGTTCAAAATTGCAATTCAAATCCTAGTCCAATCTTTGTTCTAATTTTGAGATCTTTGCCATAGGGCGCATGTACTTGCTAGAAAGAGACAGAGAGAGACAGAAAGGGAGAGTGAGAAATCACCCCACCCCCAGGGGGGATGGCCACGCTGCACTCCCTTCTCCTCCATTTTCCTCTTGGGATTTTGGGTACGCAGGCACACATGCCTGGAGTGTTTTTCAAGCCGTCAAGTCCGGGGCGTGAACTATGGAGTCAGCCATGTGGTATCCAGTGCCTTAACCACTACCTGTCTGCTGGCCCACCTGGCCCAAACTCTTTATGTTTGTTTTGCCTTTTTTAGAATTATTTATTTAATTTTATTTATTATTATTATTATTAATAAATAAATCTTTTAAATTCGGCCAGAGAGAGAAAGAGAGAGGGAAAGTGAGAAAGCAAGCTGTCAGGTCTGAGACTCAAACTGTAGTTGGCTACAGGGGAGTCCAGCGCCCCAACCACCACTCCACCTGCTGGCGCTGGCGCAATCTTAACCTGTGTGTGGGATCAGCTGCTGTGAGGACGGTGAGACACTCTCAGGGAAACAGGGGGGCACTCAGCAGCAGGGCAGCCCTCTGCCATCCCTGCCTGACCTGCTTCTCAGGGGTGACAGCCGGGGTTGGGAATGGAGCTGTGAGCTGGTCAACAAAGGCCCCCACCCCGCCTCTGCACGACTGTCTCTGGGGGATGGGGGTGGGGGTCTGCGGCGAGCCTTGTGGCTTTGTTGTTTACATTTCTATTTCATTTTAGGCAGCCTTTGGGTTTGTTTATCTTCCCTGGACTTACGCTGCTATATAGGCGTGTTCTAGGGGGCACTGTGACTTACGGAGGGGCAAAAGAGAGGACGTTTGGGCTGGCCCTGTGGCCTAGTGGTTACAGGGGCAGAATTCCACACGACCCACTGCAGCTCGGGTCCTGGCCCCAGTCGCTTGAGAAGCTTGCTGGGCACATGCGTGTGCCTGCCCAGAATCCCACCGGGGTAGAAACTGGAGAAGGAATTGAGGCGTGAGCATGCCCACTGGGGGCTCTTTCTCTCTCTCCCTCTCTCTGTGTCTCTCAGTGTCTCTCCTTGCTGAGTGCATGTGCCCTTCAGCAAATAGAAAAATATATATCTAGAGAGAGAGAGAAGGGATGTGAGAGGGATTTCTTGACATTAGGGCAAGAACTAACACTGAGTTCTGACTGACACTGAACAGGGAATCGGTAGACCCTTCAGAATGAAGACTCACCTGTTCCATATTCTTTGTATTCGAGGCTCAGTTATTTGGGGGACCTTGGGCTGTTCACATACTCAAGGTTGAAAGATCCTAATGTTTGATCCGGCCAGCCTCTCCCCCTGCAGGGTCCATGAAAAGGGCACTCCCTCTCCGTCTGCAGTAAACCAGCTCTAATTATGTGGCTGTCCCTGTGTTGAGACACACTATAGCTCCCTGTGACTTTCATGTGAGGCCTGGCCCTGTTCTCAGGGCACCCAGACCAGCCAACCTCTTGATTACTCGGCAGCTCTTAGGGACATTTTCTGACAGCTTCAGGGCTGTCCCTCAGCGTTGTTTTCTCTGCTTTCTACTCATAAACATCTCCAGTTTCTGCTGCTGTTCAGGCAACATCGCTTGCCAATGGGTATTGTTCTCTGGTTACCCTGGGTATTGTTCTCTGGGCTCTTTGTTTGGCTTAGGATTTAGATTCTTTCTTTCTTTCTTTTCTTTTAAAAGGATTATTTCTTTCACATGAGTTTTGCTAGAGAAAGACAGACAGAGAGAGTGAGAGAGAGAGAGAAAGAGAGTTAGAAAGCAAACCGCCAGGTTCAGGACTCAAACCACAGTTGTCTATGTGGGAATTCCAACGCCTTAACCACCACACTACTTGCTGGCCCCGGATTTAGATTCTTTCTATAGCAAGTGATAAAATCCAAGTTATGTTGTCTAATGCGAAAGCAGATTTTTGTTTATTTATTTATTTTTAATTTGCTATAGGGAGCATGTGCTTGCCTGAGACAGAGGGAGAGGGAGAGAGAGAAAGAAAGAAATCACCCTGAGAGGGGTGGTCACACGGGCAGTCCTTTCTCCCTCATTCTCTTCTCAAGATTTTGGGCATGCACACACACATGCCTGGCTAGTTCTCTGAGCCACTGGGTCCGGGACTCAAATAATGTGGTCTGCCATGTCGGATCCAGCCACCTTAATCACCATGCCACTGACTGGCCCAAGGAAGTGAACTCATTTATTGGACCATTTAACCGGGAAGTCTACTGACAGCTCTAGCTCAGGCACAGCGTGATCCAGAAACTCAAAAATGGGATCTGGACTCGACTTTTTCTCTTTTCTGTTAACTTTGCTTTCTTTTTTATTTTTTAGAGAGAGATTTTTGCCTTAGGGCACATGGGCTCACCAGAGAGACAGAAAACGAGAAATCAGCCCCTAGGGGAAATGGCCACGCCGCAATCCCTTCTCCTCCATTTTCCTCTCGGGACTATGCATGCACGCACACATGCCTGGTGTGAGTTTAAGCCACCGGGTCTGGGACTCGAACCGCAGTCACTACCTTGGAGTCCAGCAAGGTAACCATTATGCCACCTGCTGGTCTCTGACTATGGTTTCTTCCTGGCCAGGCGGTTTCTCGGCCACGCTCTCCCCCGTGATCACAAAGACCGTGGCTGCAGACTTGTGCGCCCTGGCCAGACGATGCTGGTGGCAGAAAGGTGTCTCTTTCCCGGTGGTCCCTCTGTCTGGGGTCGACTCTCCTGACTCAGACTGGGAACATTGCCCACAGCTGAGCCCATCCTTGTGATACGATTGGCCAGGCTTGGATCATACTTCACCCCCAAACCAGGGGAAGAATGTACCCCAGTTGTTGGAAAACCAAAGTGATGTCTTAAGAAAGGGACTGTAGGGACCAGCAGGTGGCATAGTGATACGTTGCTGGACTCCCACATGGCCAGCTGTGGTTTGAGTCCTGGACCTGGAAGCTTCAAACTCAAACCAGGCATGTGTGTGTGCCCAACATCCAGAGAGGAGAACGGAGGAGAAGGGATTGTGGCGTGGTCATCCCCCCCTGGAGGGGGCGGTGATTTCTCACTTTCTGTCTCTCTCTCTCTGTGTCTCTCCGGCGAGCACGTGTACTCTACAACAAAAATCTCTCCTAAGGGACCAGCAGGTGGCATGGCAGTTCAGGGCTAAACTCCCATGTGATCGACTGCAGTTTGGATCCCAGACCTGATGGCTTGCTTTCTCACTTTTCCTTCCCCCTGTGTCTCTCTCTGGTGAGTGTGCATGCCCTGTAGCAAATTTAAAAAAATAAATGATGATGATAATGAATAAAATTAATTTAAAAACCCCTCTCTTTACCAAAAGTTGGGGTGGACTGTAGACCAGGAGGGGAAACAACAGCCTGGCTTGTCAGCCTCTCACTCAGCGTACGGCCTCCAGAACTCATGCCCGACTGGTGTCTGCCCGGGCCAGAAATGGGAGCATCGCATCTCCCCTGGCCGACACCTGCTGTCTCTGCTCATGTGACTCCACACTGTCTACCGTTTCCCTCCAGCCTCAGATGGAAACGTTCTGAAATTAGGTAGTTCTGATCATTGCCCAAATCTGCAAATGTGCAGCGACCACTGAATTAGACGCATTGGGAGGACGAATTTACGGTGTGTGAATGATATCCCAGCAAAGCGTTGTTTTAAAAAGAGTAGAAAGTGCAGGTCTGCACATAGCACAAAGTCCGGATAGTACAAACAGCATGGTCTTGGATAAAATTAGAAAATTGGCCTGAGTAAACAAGAAGCTGAGCTGCCGACCCGTGAGAGAGCGTGATACTCAGTACAGGGCTCTTAGGAGGGTGAGAGAGGGTGGTTTAGGGAGGTGCTGGGAACCCCGCTCAGTACATGGAGAAAACTACTGAACCCCTAACCCTTGGACAGAGACGGAGTCGAGGAGGATAAAAACCGGAATAGAAAAGGCAGAATGATGAAGGAAGTACAAGAAATGCAGGAGAGTATCTTTGATCCCCGAGGGAGGAAAACACTTCTTTTTTTTTAATAAGAGAGGTTATGCTCTGGGGTGTGTGCACGGAGAGACAGAGAGGCAGAGAGACAGAAGGCAAGAAACCACCCTTCTCCCCTCGAGGAGATGGCCATGCCTCCATCCCTTCTCTGTTATGCTCTTGGGATCTTGGGCACACACGCACACATGCCCCAGCGTGAGTTTTAAGCTGCCGGGTCTGAGACTCAAACGGCGGTCAACTACGTGGGAGTCCAGCGACGTATTTTAAAAAGAGTAGAAAGTGCAGGTCTGCACATAGCACAAAGTCCGGATAGTACAAACAGCATGGTCTTGGATAAAATTAGAAAATTGGCCTGAGTAAACAAGAAGCTGAGCTGCCGACCCGTGAGAGAGCGTGATACTCAGTACAGGGCTCTTAGGAGGGTGAGAGAGGGTGGTTTAGGGAGGTGCTGGGAACCCCGCTCAGTACATGGAGAAAACTACTGAACCCCTAACCCTTGGACAGAGACGGAGTCGAGGAGGATAAAAACCGGAATAGAAAAGGCAGAATGATGAAGGAAGTACAAGAAATGCAGGAGAGTATCTTTGATCCCCGAGGGAGGAAAACACTTCTTTTTTTTTAATAAGAGAGGTTATGCTCTGGGGTGTGTGCACGGAGAGACAGAGAGGCAGAGAGACAGAAGGCAAGAAACCACCCTTCTCCCCTCGAGGAGATGGCCATGCCTCCATCCCTTCTCTGTTATGCTCTTGGGATCTTGGGCACACACGCACACATGCCCCAGCGTGAGTTTTAAGCTGCCGGGTCTGAGACTCAAACGGCGGTCAACTACGTGGGAGTCCAGCGACGTAACCATTATGCCATCTGCTGGTCCCAACACTTCTTAAATCTACAAAATGTGGCAAGGAAAATAGTGAATCTGATTATATCAAAGTTACAAATTGATGTTCAGCTGGAGGACACCGGGGAAACTGAGGAACAGAGGGACTTTTCCGCACCTGTATGTTGTGGGGAACCCTTATTTAGCATCTGTAAAGAAACCCAGCACCACTGCTGCCAAAACAGCAGCCACCACACGGGCAGAACAGCAGAGCAAAGAGGCCCGGGTTAGGGGACTGGAAGGCCGCTGACCCCATAGGAGGCGGTGCTCCAGCTCAGGAGCCAGGGAAATGCTAATAAGGAATTAGTGCTCCGGATGGGGTTGGCAGTCAGCCTGGTAATCACTGCAGGATGCTCTGCCTCTGCTTTTAAGCAGCCTCAGGATTCTGGCTGCCGCCTGAGCCAGGAAGGGCCAGGCGTGTGTCCCAGCGAGGGGTGCCAAGAGAACAGCATCACCCCGAGCCTGTCGCCTGTCGGCTGGCTGCCACTTGCTCTCTCGCCCTGGTGCTCTGGCCTGTTCCGGACTTGCACGCACACTGGGTACCTTCTAGCCGCAGAGCCGAGCACCCACCTTTTCCTATTGGGCAAATGATTGATTTTTCAGAGCTCAGGTTTCTGCCAGGTCTTGAGCACCTTTGATCCCCAGAGGCCTAGAGAGGGCGGCGGGGCCTGGCCTCTGCTGGGTGTGAGTGTGCCAGCACCTGCCACTTCCACTTCCTCTGCGGGGACTATTTTCTCTTTTTGAGAGAGACTTTTGCTATAGGGCGTGTGCACTTGCTGGACAGAGCCAGAGAGACAAAAAATGGAGAAATCACCCCCTGGGGAGATGGCTATGCTCCCCTTCCTTCTCCTCCATTCTACCCTCAGGATCTTGGGCATGCACGCACACGCACCCAGCATGAGTTTTAGGCTGCCAGGTCTGGGACTTGAACCGCAGTCGACTACGTGGGAGTCCAGCAACATAATCACTACACCATCTGCTGGCCCCTCTCTGGGGACTTCTTTGTGGAACGGCTTTCCTTTCCAGGCCATGCTGGAGGCCGAGGGAGGTGTAGGCAGGGCTGACTGAAACACACTTCTCTGGAGAGGGGTCCTTCTTGGCCCCAAAGCACCCGGTCCTGCCCTGTGGTGCTTTCTCCGGGCGTTTCCATGTGCCTAACAGTGCTGCAGGGGCGTCCAGGAAGCCTTGTCCCTGTCACCTGAGCTTGCCAGGATTCAAACAAGGCAAGTGTGACACGCGGCTCAGGTCCTTTCCTGGTGTTTGCCCACGCTTCACTATTTTTATGTGCCTAGCTTTTGTCTGTACAGCAGAAGTTTTAAGTTACGTCTTTGGTCTGAACTGAGCGGAGAAAATAAAGGCCACCTTCCTGGATAGCAGCGCGGGGCAAGCTGTTCTGCCCTCCCGGGGCCGGGACACCACTGGGCTGTGGCAACGACTCAGCTCTGGCAAGAGCTGAAAGAGCATCGTTTGCCAGAGGAGAGCCAGCCCAGAGTTGGCCATCCAACGCCCCAGCCTGCCTCGCCCACGCCCCTGCAAAGGGACCCTGGGCCCTCTGCATTGGTCTTCTAGGCCACTGTGACAGAACGCGACAAACTGGGGCCCTAAGTAGCAGAAATGTGTCCTCATGGTTTGCAGGGCCAGAAATCCAAAGTCACGGTGTTTGCAGGATGGCTTCCTCCTGAGGGCTGTGAGGGATCGTCCATTCCAGGCCTCCCTCCTGGCTTCCAGTGGCTTCAGACAGTCCTGGGCTTGCAGATGGCCTTCTTGTGTCCCCGTGTTACCTTCTCTCTGCGCATCTGTCTCTGCACCCAGATTTCCTGCCACTATGAGGTCACGGTCATAGGCCCACCCTGTGACCGCATCTAAACACCATCATCTGCGAGCCCCTCTTTCTAAGTGAGGCTCCTTCACAATCCAGAGGGCCAGACCTCAGCTCCTTGGTGACACCATTCAGCCCACAACAGGCTCTCCTTGAAGAGAACAGCCCATGTATCAACGTGAGGCCATGGGTTGAGCTCTCGTCTGCTGGTATTTTCTGGACTCAGTGGCTGGACGTTTGATTCCAAGACTCAGACGCTCTGACAGGTCCTGGCTTGGTTCAGAAGCTGTGCTTTTTGGAAATTGGGTCTGCGCACCTTCTAGAATAGACCTTGGTTTGTTTCCCTCCTCAGCTCACAGCTTCTCTTCTTATTGGCTGAGCCCTGTCCAACCCTAACCCCACTCAGCACGCAGCTCTCTGTGAGGCCGCCTTATCACCTTAGGGCTGCAGTTCTCAAAGGATGCCCCCAAGGCTCTTTTTAAGATAATTACTGGGGGGTCGCGTGTGGTTGAGGGTGCTGGACTTCCATGAGGCCAACTGTGGTTCAAGTCCTGGACCTGGCTATCTTTCTCACTTGCCCTCTCTCTCTCTCACTCTGTCCCTCTCTAGTCAAAAAAACGAAATAAATAAATACACAAATAAATAAAGTTAAATAAAATCATTCTTTAAAAAAAACTATTAGGTTGTCAGGAAAGTCATGACATATATTTCTATGCAAAAATGTGCTGTTTTTCCTGACAACCCAATATCTGTAGTGCTTTTTTCCAATCCTGAGATGAAAATCCTTTATAGTATCATACAGGCTTCCACAACTGAAAAAAGTGACCCTAAATGTAATCTACACAAGCAACGAAAGAGAAGTAGCTTACAATAAATGGCATCTATTTCAGCCTGAAGGCGGGCTGGCAAGACTGCTGTGCGAGGGAGAGGCCCCGTCACAGGGCACAGGTGGGGGTGGTGCTCCATGGCCCTGGCTGCTGGAAGGTCGGGGTGAGGGAGTGCACCGTGGGGAGACACCCTCAGGAGTGCTTCTCCCTCTCAGGAAATGACTGGGTGGTCGGGAACGGCTTGATGTAGTTTTGTATAGAAAGATGGAGTATGCCATGACTTTCCCGATAACCTAATAAAAATAAATACATAAATAAAACCTTTCAAAACAAACAGTGGGGCTGTCAGTGGTATGAAGGTGAAGGCACTGGATCCCGCACATGGCTAACTGCATGGTTTGAGTCCCTGACTTGGGAGCTTGAAAAATACGCTGGGCACGTGTGTGTGCATGCCCAAAATCCCAAAAGGAGAGTGGAGGAGAAGGGATTGGGGCCATCCCCTGGGGGATGGTTTCTCGCTTTCCCTCTCTGTCTCTCTCAGGGAGCACACACACCCTATAACAAAAAAAAAAAAAAAAAAGGAAGACACAAGGGAGGCAGAATTTTAAGAAGCCCCGCATGCAGAGGTGAGCGCTATGACGCCAGCACTCCGGCCAGGCTTGATCTCCGCAGGCCCCCAGCCCTGGGGTTTGCTCGGCTCTGGTAGCATCACACGGCCACGCCTTTTCTAGACCCTTTCTCTTTAAAAACTTCGCCAAAGGGGATGTGTGCTTGCCAGAGAGAGTGAGCTAGGGAAAGTGAGAGCATCCCCATGAGGAATGGTCACCACAATCCTTTTACTCACGTCTCCCTCTTTGAGGATTTCGGGCATACACACACACATGCGCACCTGGAGTTTCTCAAGCTGCAGGATCTGGGACTTGAACCTTGTGGCCCGCTATGTGGGATCCAGCCGCCTTAACCACCAGGCCCTGGGCTGGCCCATTTGGCCCTCTTGTCCCTTCCTTCCCTACCTTACTTGAGCTATGTGGTTTAGGCCAGATCTGACTTGGGAAATCAGGAAGCCCCTGGCTCTGTGCATTCGAGGCCAAAGCAGAGTATTTCTTTGTGACCCGGCGACCTGCAACTGGCAGGCTTGTCCTGCGCCCAGGTGGACCTGCTTCGGCCTTCCCCAGCTTGGCAACTTATGGCAGGTGTGAATCCAGGTGAGCAGCCCTTGATTTGTCACATGTAGGAAGTGGCTTAGGTGAGGGCTGCAAGAGCTCTGGAGGGAGGTGACAGGTGACAGGCGGCAGTGGGAGGAGCCAGGTTCCCCCACCCTGTGTGTGTGGCTGACAGGCTGTCAGGAGCCTGGGCGGGGGGTGGGG
>NW_006159977.1:484238-490629 GCF_000334495.1 Tupaia belangeri chinensis | reverse complement strand
TGGGGTGGGGTGGTGGTGGGGCTGTCCTCCTGCTACCCCATCACCTGGGGACCGACAGAACCAAACAGAATGCGGACAAACTGCCGTGCCCAGGCACAGCTGTGCTCTTTCTGTCCTCATAATGCACCCACGAGTCTGGAGAGTGCCCTTTAAGCTCTGTGTTCGCGCACAGCACATCGAGAAAGGCGTGCTGAGGTTCAGCCTTCGAGTCTTGTTGGAACTTGAGGATGGGTTTGTTGCTGAGTGAAGTCAGTTGCCAGTTTCAGGGCTCGACTCCTAGCATGACGCGGCAGTGTTTCTGACGTGCAGCCCACGATTTGGGGTGCACAGAGCCACCCCAGCTCAGGGTCAGGCCAACAGAGAGGACTTCGCAATCTGGAAGCATGAGAAAAACAGCACGCCTTCCGCCTAGGCAGGACGAAGGCACTTCCTCCCTAGGAGTCCCAGAACTTGCGCTCTTCTAGAAGCCACTGTCCTCGCTTCTACAGGGCGAAATGCAAAATGAAACCCACCCTTTCACACTGCGACTTCAACAGGAATCCGAACTTGGCCGCAGAGCCATGTCAGGGACATTCGCAAAGACATGGCACTGCAGCATTGAAGGCTATCAGTTACAAGTATAATTTCAGTGAAAAAGAGGGAGTGTATTGCAAACACACAGGGCTAGCTTCCAGAACCAGAGGGCAACATGCATGGGCCCCAGGAGGGTGCTGGAGGCATTCAGCCTGGGTTCCACGTCCCGTTCTTGAAACCTCTTGCCTGTGCCCAGCCGTTGCGCATTGGGGTCTTGTAGGGAGCTCTAGAAAACACCGAGGCCTATGGCTCACTTGGATCACCTCTCACTGGCTGGGAGTCCAGCCTGAGCATTGGAATTTTTTAAAGCCCCCCAAGTGATTCTAGTATCAGCAGCTTTCGGGGTCCATTGTCCCAGACTGAGCTACCCAGGAGCTCCCGAGCTCAGACTGCTGCCGGCATGCCCCTCCCATGCTCACCATGCTCATGCTCCATGGGCAGGAAGTGGTCAACGCCAGGCAGGCACCGATGACGTCACCCTTGGTACCAGATTGCAGTCCTCAGCTGGGGCCCTAGTGGAGCCCTAAAGTCCCGCTAGGTTTTCTCGGGCTGCTCATTTCTCCAGGTGCAAGAACATGTCAGCCCCTCTCTACCTCTGGGCACTGGATCCAGCTGGCAGAGTCCCCAGACCTCCTTGGCCCCGCCTCTTTCTGCCCACCTCCACCCTGGGCCTTGGCCTCGTGCCTCCCTTCCCCACCTGAGCCATTCTGGTAAATAGTCTGGTGGTTCCCAGCCTCATCTCCCCACCCCTGGGGTCCCCCTCAGTGATGACTGGCAGGGGAGGCTGGAGCTCCCCACACTGGCTGGACTGGCACCCACAGGTGCTGGCTCCCAGTGGATGTGTACGGGGCTAAGTGGACCGTAGGAGACAGGTGACATCGTGGCGCCCACAGGGGGTTTCCGGTCACGGCGGTTCTGTCAGTTTCTCCAGCGTCATCCTGCAGGATGTGCCAGCCAGCTGTGACGGTCATGCAGCTCTGCCCGCTGGCACCCCTCAGACATACTCTCCAGATCCCCTGCCTTACGTCGTTCTTTCTTGTTGGTGTTTTTTATTTAATTTTTTTTAGAGAGATTTTTGCTATAGGGTGTGTGTGCTTGCCAGACAGACAGAGAGACAGAAAGCAAGAAGTCACTCCCCTGGGCAGGTGACCATGCTTCAATCCCTTCTCCTCCATGCTCCTCTTAGGGTCTTGGGTATGCACACATACATACCCCGCGTGAGTTTTAAGCCACCAGGTGCGGGACTCAAACTGCGGCCAGCAATGTGGGAGTCCAGTGACATAACTGTTACACCATCTGCGCGTCCCTTTTTGTTATTTTTTTTGTTCTTGTTTTTAAGTATCTATTTCCTCCAGGAGTAAGACAGCCAGAGACAGCGCCCCCAGCAGGACCTTGATGCCACAGCACACCCCTGCCTGTGCCAGCCATGGATCGTGGGCGGGCGTGTACCTGCTGTGCTCTGAGAGGTCTCCGGATGTCAGCCTGGAGCCTTCCCCTATGGGCAGCTCACAGAGTACCGTGTTCCCGGCTGCGCCCCATTCAGCCCCTCTTCTCACTTTCCTGGGATCGTGAGAACGTTTCCATAAAGTCACCATGGAAACGTTCACCTTAGGTTCTATCTTCAAGGGAACCAAGCTAGGACATTCTTCCAACATTGGGACGATTTTGACCAAAAACTCAGAGAAAAGTAGAACGACCAACTGTCCTGGTTTGCCTGGGGCTGAGGTCCCTGGGTCACAGATTTCCCGGGTTCAGACCAGAACGCTCAGTTCCGGGACCAGCTGGTCATACCCGTGGGAGGCAGGAGCACGCTGAGCCTCCCCACTCCAAGTCAGCCCCTGCCTCGCCCCCGCAGCCTTCTCCCTTTGCTGCGGTGGGAAGGTGTCCCCACTTCTCCCGACTCCTCAGAATAGGAGGTGCTGGTCAGTCAGCCAGCCCTGCTGAGTCATTCGTTCCATCGCACGTGTTGGGTGCCTCCTGTGCCAGGCTGGGTGCCAGGTCCTTGGAAAGAGGAGGACTGAACACTGGCACGGGGAAGTGAGAGGGGACAGTGGAGCAGCACTGCTCAGACGTCGAGGACACAGTGAAGTACGTGTTTGCTAAATCAGGCCTGACACCTGACAACTCCCACGCTACCGAAGGCAGAGAAGGGAGGGTACTGGCGGGCTGGGAACCAGTTCCTGGTGAGTGGGGGTACCCGGGCCTGTAC
This sequence comes from Tupaia belangeri chinensis, assembly GCF_000334495.1. Classification (NCBI taxonomy): domain Eukaryota; kingdom Metazoa; phylum Chordata; class Mammalia; order Scandentia; family Tupaiidae; genus Tupaia; species Tupaia belangeri. The sequence continues at coordinate 487,847 of NW_006159977.1, read as the reverse complement.
GCAGGCCATGCAGGCCGAGAGGTGTGAGCCCCAGGGCTGGGCGTGCTTCTATTCTCTCGCCTCCGTACTGCAGTGCCAGAAACCAACCTGCGTGAGGGGAAAGAGGGCATTTGTTTTCGTAGTTGTGAAGGGTACAAAAGGAGGTGATACATGTGAACCCCTTAGCAGAGTAGTAAACTCTGAAGTCGTTCCACAAGTTCGAGATAAAGAGGGGGAGCAAACGTTAAGCTTGTTCACAGACTTCAAGGCTATGGTAGCTGGTCTTCCAGCCAGCGCTCCTCCCAGGATTCGTGCCCTTTTCTCGTCCCTTCCACTTCCAGCCAAGCTGTTCTCGACTTTCTTCTTACCCACAGAACACGAGGCTGAATGACATGAGGCTAGGTCAGAGGAAGCTCCGTGTGTCCTGCCCTGGTGTCTTGGAGCATTTGTGCTAGGGGACATCAGCCACCGGGCTGGAAGTCTGACCGCCCCTAGACCGCCGTGCTGGAAGGAAGCCCAGAGTAGCCATTTGGAAAAGCTGCCTGGGAAGAGACTGCCTGGACAGTCCCTCAGATGCCCAGCCATCCCAGCCCAAGCACCAGGCATGGGAGTGGAGACGGTATCTCGGATATCCAGCCCAGTCGAGCCTTCCGGTGACTGCAGCCTCGGATGTCACCTGACTGCGTTCTCCAGAAGCCCCGAGCAAGGACTGCCCCGCTGAGTTCAAGTCCACACCCTGGATCATGAAAAGCAAGAGCTTGCCTGAAACCATCATGACAGGTGACATACCTGCTTCCGTGGTCCCCCTGAGATCCGCGTCCTTCCGTGAGCCCCACCTCCTGAGTGTGGAGTGGACGGTGACTTCCTTCCACAGACAGAACACGGCAAACTGATGGGATGTCACTTGTTATAAAAGACTGAAACTTCTGTCTTTATCTTTTATTTCTTCTGAAAGAGAGATAAAGGGAGAGACTTCCCCAGCCTCGGCCAGCCCTGCCGCAGTGACCAGGCATGCTGCACGGTCACAGAAGAACGCAGGCTTGCTAGTAATCCCTGAGAACAATCACTAACCCTCCTTAAGCCTCAGCGTCCTGTGTAGAAAACGAGGACACGAGGATTGCACAACCCATCAAGGTTTAGAGACTGCACTGGCTCAGCCGCGGCCGCAAGCTTTGCAGGTCTCAGCACACACTGGTTATTGCCATGAAACAGCATGCCCCTAGGGGGAGCTAGGAGACGGCATGGAAACGGACTGATGGGCCCCCTGAGCTGAGGCCGCCCAGGTACGAGTCCATTCTTGTGTCTGAAATGAAGCTGCTTCCGAGCTTAAGGAAGAAGCCTGCCCAGCAGAAGCAGACTTAGAAGAGTGGAAGTGAACTTGGAGGAAACTCACGACATGTCATAAGAAATGGCTGACAGACCAGCTTTCTCTGGGTGGTGGTGGTGGGTTCCTCCTCCCCCTTCACGTACAAGATCCCAGCACCACTCAGTTCTTTTATTTAAGTTTGCCAAAAGGCATGTGTACTCACAAGAGGAGAGAGAGAGATAGAGAGAGAGATAAAGCACCTCTCATGGGCATGGTCAGGCTGTAATTCCTTCTCCTCTATCTCTCCCTCCTTTCAGGATTTTGGGGACGCACACGTTTCCAGTGTGTTTCTCTGGCCACTGAGCCTGGGATTCGAACTGTGCAGTCAGCTATGTGGGAGCCAGCTGCCTTAACCACTGGCCCTCTCGGTTTTTCCTATCACAGCCATTACTAAGTAGTTGCTGGGGTCGTGATCTGTCCTTTACTGAATGCTAATGCTTAGTTCCAGGAGGACAGGGACCTTGCCTGTCTACTCACGGGTTTCCAGAATGGAGAGGAGTGCCTAGAACCCACGGAGACCCAGTTAACGTTGGAGAACAAACACAGGGTGGGGGGGTTGGAGAAGGGGAGGGAATGAGCAGATGGCATAATGGTTACGTTGCTGGACTCCCACATAGTTGACCTTGGTTTGAGTCCTGGACTTGGCAACTTAAAACTCAGGCTGGGCACGTGAGTGTGCGTGTCCAGGATCCTGAGAGAATGGAGAAGGGATTGAGGCGTGGCTATCCCCTGGGGGGGGGGTGATTTCTCACTTTCTGTCTGTGTCTCCCAAGCAACCCAGACAGTGCAGTCTCTAGCTCAGGGTACCCACCAGCCCACTTCCCTGGGCCTGCCTGTCCCTGCAGACACTGCAATTCATGCTCCCTGTTCTTATTGCTATAAAGAGCCCTTTCCCCTTCATGTCTGTGGAAACTTAAGAAATAATCTTTTATTATTAAGAGTTACGGGTTAGCATTCGGAGTGCAACAGGAATTTCTCGTCTGTGTTAGTTGGTGTCCTGGCTGAGGCTGTTGTTTTGCTTGGCACCCTCGTTTTCTCCAACTTTCTTTTCTTTTTTTGAGAGCTTTTGGCTATAGGGCAAGTGTGCTCACCAGAAAGAGAGAGACAGACAGAAAGCGAGAAATCACAACCCAGGGGGAATGACCACACCACAATCCTTTCTCCTCCATTCTCCTCTCGGGATCTTGGGCACACGCACACACACGCACCTGGCGTGAGTTTAAGCCACCGGGTCTGGGACTCGAACCACCGTCGACTACGTGGGAGTCCAGAGACATAGCCATTATGCTAACTGCTGGTCCCTCTCTCCAACTTTCTAATTTCCACTTCACCCTGGAGATTCAGCCCACCCACCAAGCATTTTCTTCCTGGCCCAGGCCCCGCGGATGAATCAGGTGCCCTCCCTCAGTGTCACTGCCACAGTCCATGCTGTCACACTAGTTCGGCGTCTTACTTTGCCTGTAAGTTTGCACATGACAGAAGCTGTATCTTATCTAAGTTGGCAACTTCCTGCCAATAGGAAGCTTGGGGAACAGCTTCATGAATCAATGAGGCTCCATTAGGAAGAAAGCTTGGAAGCCTTTTATCTTCCTCCTCAGATTGACATTAAACTCACAGCACGACAGAAGCGGATCATTTGACCAATGTCCAAAGAGAATCTCAGAAACACCCAAACCTGGGTTGTCATGTGTGCTTGACTGCAGAAGTTTACAGCTGTGGGCCGAGATCCTGAACCGACAAAGTGCTTTCAGTTAGTTGACGTCTGCCCCGTGTGGAAGCCCTGACACCTGGCCTGGACTTGCATCACCGGTTACATGTCCAGCTCGGTGGGATGCAGGGTCCAGCCGCCAAACGCGCATTGTGGATGGCTGTGGTCTAGAAGAGGCTTGCAGAAGCTCCCAGAAAATGCCAGGAACCCCTCTCCTGTCATCACTGGAGGGTGCTGGAGAGCGCAGAGGCTGCCCGCCTTTGAACGTTTTGGGAGTCACAAAGCCTTCTGCAAATATGCAAACTTACAGATCCTCTGCCCAGAAAAATGCGGACCCTCACTGCTCCCCCCCCGCCCCCCCAGCCGCAGCGCCTCGGCGGGACAGGGTGGGTCAGCGAGTGCGGAAGCTGCCTCGCTCCGCTACAGACACGGACAGGCAAGTCCTTCCTCGCGTTCCACCCTGGCGGAGAGCTGGCGGGCACCGGGGGTAGACGCTCACCTCCGGGCGCAGCCGTCCCACGCTGGGCGGGGCAGTGGGGTCGGGACCCGGGGGGCC
>NW_006159977.1:470161-483739 GCF_000334495.1 Tupaia belangeri chinensis | reverse complement strand
TGGGCCTGCCGAGGCCCCGGCTGCCCCGGCCAGCCGCTCCCCTGCCCGGAAGGCCGCGGCCCCACTGGTCGCCTCCTGGACCAAAGCTCCTGAGCCCCCGCGCTGGCGACCCACCGAGGGAGGAGAGGGCTTTCCAGGCGGACCGCGGCGAGAGCGCGTTGGCACCGGCCATCGCCTCTTCGGGGCTGGGTGATGCCGAGTTTTACGAGATTTACCAACTGCTGACTTTGGGCCTTATGCCTTTGTGAAGTCAGAGGATTTAATACGGAAAAGCCTGCCCAGGGCTCCAGAGACGCCATCCCTGGAGCTTCCTTTTGACGCAATGGAGTCATCTGGGTGGCCCCCAGGGGCCCTCGAAATGGAGGACTGTCGCTGCGCTGAAAGTCGGGGGAAGGGTCCCCGGGAGACTCCGCCGTGGAGCAGCGCCCTGGGCCCGAGTGCGTTTCCCGTTGACTCCTGACCATGGCAGGTCAGAGGAACAGCATCCAGAGTGTCGCCTCAGTGCAGACGCCTGCAAGCACCAGTGACGGTGAAGTTTTTTCCTCCTACTTCCTGAGAAGTTTCTGACGTGGTTGGTTACTTTGGCACCTCGTAGGAAAGCAAACTGGCAGGAGATGCCAGAGTGGACGTTCCGAAGCTGGCTCTCCTGGTAAAAGCCAGGTGGAGGGGGCTGGCTGCACTGCCCTGCACGGCGACAGGGGGCAGCATTCACGTGTGCTCTGTGCTGCTCGGTGTTGCAGCAGGGTGCTCGCTACAGGTCCTGAGAGGGCCTCTCACGCCTGCCTGGGTGGCACAGCGCCCCTGGGCGTGCCTCGTGTTGCTAGCCTTTCGCTAGGAGATAGGCAGAGTGTGAAGTGGGGCGGGCCCTGGCCAGGCCTGGTAACTAGGTCTTCTGCTAGATTCCCAGGACAGGAACTAGACCAAAGGGAAGGTGTCAACCAAGCCAGGGTGCAGAGGAGCTGCAGACCAAGCTGGGCGAAGGACGTGGTGGAGTAGCTGGTAGGCTGAGGGCCACCTTCTGGAAGCACGCCTCGGGCTCTGTCAAACAAGGGCCGGGTGCAAAGATGCAGAGAGCTGGAGTCAGGCAGCTGCTGCCGTCCAGCAAGCACAATGCACCCACCTGGCAATCAAAAAGTCTTTGCAACAGATACAGTCCTGGTAAAAATCAAGCCTGGAAATCCAAAGCGTCTCCAGGATTTAGGGGCGTGGAAGGGTCAGAATGCTCCCAGTTTCTGGTGAGCCTGAGCGCCACGAGGTGAGGTGGGAGGGGACAGGAGCTGGGGGAGAGGCAAAGAAGGGCTGGGAGAGAACAGGATGAGGACTTAGGGGTGGGGCCCACTGCAAGCTCTGGCCCTGCTCACAGTCCAGCCAGCCGACTCTTGTTAAGAAGGCAGGAGAAACCCGTCGGAAGAAAGAGCTCTCAGTTCTTAGTTTACCCTGGAATTTCCTGCAGCCTCCATACCTTTTCCGATAGAGCCCGGTGGTGGTGATGCCCGGAGCTGGAGGACGGTGTGTCGGACACAGTCGCTGATGTGACTTCCTGTCTGAGCTCCAGGGCCACCCATAGTCAAGCCCTGTGTCATCTGTTGCTTTGCTCTCCCTGGAGCATTTCTCTGCAACTTGAAATCAGGTGGGCTCTTGCGGGTGTCTTGTGGCACTTCAGACCTTTTTTTTAAAAAAGAGAGATTTTTGCAATATGGTACATGCACTCCCTGGAGAGACCGAAAGAGAAAGTGAGGAATTACCCGCCCCCAGGGGAGACGATGGCCATGCCACAATCCCTTCTCCTTCATTCTCTTCTTGGGATTTGGGGCACACACACGCTCATACCTTGTGTGAGTTTCCAGCCACCAGGGCTGGGACTCAAACCACAGTCAGCCATGTGGGAGTCCAGCACCTTAAGCACTATGCCACCTGCTGGCCCCAGACCATGTTTTAAAGAGTATATTTTACCTATCTCTCATCCCAGAGGCATTAAAGTGTGGTAGTGTCCTAACTCGACCCCTCTTCTGCCAGCCGCGGAGGTCGGCACGGCCAAATGTAGCACTGTGGAGCCCCGTGCTGGCTTCCAGTCCTGGGCCTAAGGCTGCCGGGTTCTGAGGGCTCACCAGGCCTGAGTGGGCATCTCGTTCCTGCAACTATAGCGTCATTTACAGGCGTGCACCTCTGAGAATCTTTTTTTCCCTCCTGCACCACAGTGGTCTCTAAAAATAGTCCAAGCTAACTGCTGGGTGTGTCCTGGTCCCAGGCTCTGCGGTTGGCACTTTTCAGCCGTCTCCTTACGGGATCCTCACAGCCATCCTCACAGGAGGGAGTCTCCCTCACCCGCCCCGTTTTGGAACCCTGAAGTGCAGGGAAGGCAGGTGAGGTCTCAAGGTCAGAGCCTCTAAATCTCAGAGCCAAGGCCTAAACCTGGCTGGCTGGGCTCCAGAGCCCATGTTCTTGGCCTCTCAGTGACAGCTGGCCACTAACGGGTGCCAGGCAAGGGCTTTCACGTAGTCACTCATTTAATTGTCACAGCAATCTCAGATGTGGAGGAGGAAGTCCCCTCAGTTCCCTGAATTTTATAGTGTAGGATCTGGAGGTCCCAAGAGGTAGAGGTCACCTGTGGTCAGTGGTGGGCCAGCCTCCAGCCTCATCCGCAGCCTCCAGAGCCCAGTTTTGAACCACTAGGCCACACCGCCTGCAGCTAGTCAGGGGGACCGCACCTAGGGCCAGTGTGTCCCCTGTGCTGGGCCAAGCTCACTGGCCAGTGTCTGACCTGCTTCCGTGTTCCAGCTGGTCTGGGCAGTGTACTTGGTGACCCAAGCAACGTGCTGCCAGGTGTGAGTCACTGGGTTTGCCCAGAGCGGTGCACACGAGCTCACGGCTCCTCAAACAGCAGAGTGCTGATTAATAGGAGGTGTTTTGTGGTTGTTGGGCCTTGACTGTTTGCATAATGTTGTGTGAAGCCTACTTGGTTCTTGAGTAGCTAATTAAATTATTTGTAATATATTCAAGTTGGTAGGTTGAAATTTCAGAGTTCCTCTTCTATTCTTCCATTCAGAAGTTTTTTCTTAAAACCCATTGGATGGTTGGCTATGCAGAAAGCAAAATTTTGGTGAGGGAGGGGGCCCAAGAGTGCATGTGAGGGAGCCATGGACCCTTTTCTGTCCCAACTGTCACAGCTGAGTGTGCATTTGTGGGTTCAAATCCCACCTCCACCTCCTGCCTCAGATCTCAGTAGGTAGCACTCCACCCCCACCCCCCACCCCCAGGCTCTTTGTCTCCTGTGTAAAACCGGTTGCTGATCCCTCCCTCCCAGCTGGACCAAGAAGGTGCTCAGGAAACGCCAGCTCCTGTCCTTTCCTTCAGATGAGGGAATGAGGGAAGCCAGAGAATGGGGCCTTTCCGCACAGTGGGTCTGCAGGGAGATGGTTAGCGTGAAGACTGCACTTTGTTACAAGTCAGAAGTGCGCTGGGATCTAGCCACCTTAACCAGCCAGTGGGGGCCCAGCTCTTGGTTTTAATAATTGTCTCATGGGAAGTGGTTTAAACAGCAGGGCGTGGAGCTCAGCTCTCCAGAAGTCAGGGGTGGGGCACTGCGGGCTAGTCCCAAGAGTCCAGGCCCCTGTGGCCCGGATGGCCTCCGTCTATCCTAGGCTGTTAGCAGACACAGATATGTGGCCTGAGCAATGAGAAGGTTGGGGTTGCCCCATCCTGAGATGGAAAGGCCACAGGGGAGCAGATGAGCAGGGCGATGAGGGGTTTGGTTTTGGGTGTTTTGCTTTTCTTTTCTAAGAATTATTTTTTATTTAATTTTGTTGATTTATTGGTATATTTCAATTTGACTGGTGAGGGACAAAGCCAGAGAGAAAGGGGGAAAGAGAGAAAGCAAGCTGCCAGGTCCAGGATTCAAACCTCAGTGGGCCATGTGGGAGTTCTTAACCACCACGCCACCTGCTGGCTCCGGATGTGTCACTTTCAAGGTGCCTTTTAGATATCCACGCTGAACCATCCAAAGGCAGTTTCACGGGGTTCTGGAGCAAGGGAGAAGCCGTCCAGGTATGAACGTGGAGCTCTGCGCACCCGCCTGGTGTCCTCAGCCTGGAGCAGCAGGATGTGGACGATTCCAGAAGGTGACAGCATGGATGGCCACTCGGCTATTGCCCATGAGAACTGGGATCTCTGCAGACGTCCACCTGCCTGGAGACAGTCCCATGGGATGTGGCGTCACTGGGGCTAGCAGATTCTAGAAGAGTGGGGTCACCGGGGAGTGGACAGAGGTAGGAGGCGGCCTCTCATCCGAAGGCCGTGCACGTTTTATCGGCGTGGAGCCTCCACAGAAGCGCACCTGTAGGGTCTGATCTGCCGGTCACAGTCCCCCACTCAGTCCCTGAGCACTCGTGGCCATGGGCCCAGCTTAGCCTGATTTTTAGGAGTGCGCGAACATCTCAACGGGGAGGTGAGCTGGGCAGGAGGCAGTGAGGTCAGGGGGTGCCTGGAGCAGGACAGGAGCCGTGTCCACAGCAGCAGGGCACATGCCTTTTAGGGTGGCCACCCAGCTGGCCTCGGCGTGGGTGCGGGGCAGTTCTGACAGATGCCTCCTGCTTCTGTCTGGACCTTGGCCCTCGGTGAGTGCTGTTGGCTGGACTGTGAGCGATGGTTCTAGAAACCTCTAGTTTATCTGCAACAGGCTGGTGTTTCTCAGGTTTCAGATGTTGCTAGTTTTTTGGTTCAAAGCTTTTAAAGAGGATGTCAGCAGAAAGAACCATGGAGGGGACAGCAGTGTCAGGCAGGGTGACACCCCCACTCACAACAGCCCTTTGGCTGGACCCCAGGCCTTCCAGCCGAGGGTCCCCGAGGAAGTTCATGCCTGTCGGGACAATGAAGACAGAGCGGAAGTCAGAGCCAGCAGACCCCTCTCCACCCAGCCACCCACGCCCGCATGGAGGTGGCTATGCCCCGAGGGCCTTTCTTGAGCTGGGTGTTATTTGCCTTCTCTGAGTCTTTTTCCCATTTAGTTGTGTGACTGGATTTAAGTGAAAGTTTTAAGGAAGGAGAAGATGGGCTTTATCGAGACGTTTGAGAACAGGCGCGTTGTGCGTGCAGCCCGACTTGACCCACGCCACCTGGCCTTCCCTTTTATTTTCTTTTCAAGGTTTTTGCTATAGGGCACGTGCACTGGCCAGAGAGAGACAGAGGGAAAGTGAGGAATCACTCCCTGGGGGGATGGCCCCGCCAGTCCCTTCTCTTGAGATTTTGGGCACACACTTACACGCCCAGTGTGGATTTCAAGCTGTCAGGTCCAGAACTGCGGCCAGCCATGTGGGAGTCCAGCACCTTCACCACACCGCCTGCTGGCCCAGCCACTCGCTTTCTCTTACTTAATGTCTCTTTTGTTCCCGTTCCTTCTCATCAGCTAAGTACCTGTGCGTTTATGGTGTCAATCCTGTATTTACAATTGAAATTTAAGATGCAATTGTTCTTACTCTGTCTTTCTCCGCTTCTGCATACCCTCCTGTGAGCCTTCCTCCTGTGCACAGGGCGTCCTGGGGGGTCCTCAGTCTCGGAGGTGTCTGCTCCAGGCGGGGGGCACGTCACCCTGAGGACAGTGGGACGGAAAGGCTCACCTATCATTGCCTACTTTTTAATTGCCAGAGGGCACGTGCACTTGCCAGAAAGAGAGAGAGAGAAAGTCGGGTGCGGTCACAATGCAGTCCCCTCTTCTCAGTTTCTGCACCCCTCAGAATTTTTGGCATGTGCGTGTACACACACACACACACACACACACGCCTTGCATGGTTTTCAAGCTACCAGGGCTGGGATTCAAACTGCAGTCGTCCATGTGGGATCCAGATCCCTTAACCTCTGGGCCATGGGGCCAGTCTCACATGTCACCGTTAAAGCAATTCAAGGTCTGTGAAAGATTGGCGCAGACGGCACCTTCACCCACTGCCCCAAAGTGAGGATCTCGCGCCCATGGCTCGAGACGTGTATTCAAACCAAGGCACCCGTGCCGCCGCATCAGCTGAGCCCCAGCCTGTACATGCTCCCCCCGCGAGTCCGTTAGCTCCGTGTAAGTCTCCCTGGTGTGAAACGCCTGGAAATCTTCCCACTGCAGGGTTCGGGCCAAGGTGTGTCCCACGGTGCGCGAAGGAATGTGCGACGGATCGGGCCCCGCTGTCACACCTTTCACACGCAGGGCTTTCTGAGGGGCATTGATGGAGCTGGAACCCCCCTCCACCCCCCTGTGGGGTCCTGCTTCCCAGAACGCCTTCCAGGGGATCACAGGGCCGTGTAGATGGGGAGCCTGAGATCGACAGATGGACGAGCCTCCCTGTTTAGCCTCAGGCCCGCATCTGTGGGTGGAGTGGCTGAGCTTCCTGGAGGTCTTTGGACTTGAGCACGGCTGGCTTAGGGAGGAGCTGGTGCCTGTCGCTGTGGGCCCCAGGCTGTCCTCCAACTGTAGCTCACTGATTCCTCTGCTCTCAAGGCCACCAGGCTGTGCGTCAGGATGGGCTGTGTGTCCCAGGAGGCACTACCCCAGCTTTCCCTTCTCATCCCTCGTGGGGTCGCTGGGGGTCAGCACTTGGGCCAGAGCCCCAGGGAGAGCTGTGGAGGAGGCAGTCATTCTTTCACATTGGCTCTGTCACCCAGAGACACTGGTCTAAAAGTTCCCTTGGTCATGTGTCCCCTGCCCAGGCGGCTTAGGTGTCAGCAGAACCAAGTCAGACCTGACCTTTACCCTGAGACACCTGCTGCCCACACTTCCTGACACTTCCTGCCCGGCCAGGCAGCAGCATCTTGGGCCTGTAAAGGCAAGGTGTGTGTGTGTGTGTGTGTGTGTGTGTGTGTGTGCGCGCGCGCACACGTGTGTACACATGTGTGTGTGCACGCGCACATGCACAGACCTGCAAGCCAGACCCACAGGAGAAGACATGACCTTTCCCTCAGTTCCTGAGGCAAAGACTATTCTCCACCTCCCTGAGGTGTGACAAATGGCTAGGCCCCTTCCTGTTGAAATGCGGACTGCAGAGAGCACAGCAGACAAAACCAGACCCACTGGCCCTCGTCCGTTTGGGTGTGGCTGTCCTCTTGGGCTGCAGGGCAGGGCCGGCCTCTGTCCACTGGCTCCAGCCTGCTGCCTCTCTGTGTCGGTCCCTTTGCTGGTCACAGCCCTGCTCATGTGCCATGGACCTTCATGGAGGGCCCACTACAGGCTCTTTGGTTTGGCCCCTGCGGCAGGGAGACCCCGAGGGCAGGTGTGGGCCTGAGCTCTCGAGGGTTTCCACATCAGCGGAAAGCACAGAGATCAGGCCACGCCTCACCAGGATAGGACAAGACCAAAGGGTCTGAAGTCCCAGGGCCCCTGGACAGGAGAGGAGGAGGTGTAGGCAGCGGGAGGCCCGGTGGCTATGTGGTGCTGCAGCACCAGGATCCCAGCTGGCCTGTGTGACAGCACGTGTCACTCTGTGCCTGCCCCAGTGACAGTCCTCTATGGCCCACTCTGTTCCAGCCCCTGGACAAGGCTGTGCATAGATGGCTCTGGCCAGTTCCCGGGGAAGTGGGCTCTGGTGGGCACAGAGGCCATGGCACTTCCAGTCCTGTGCAGACCAGGGTGGCAGGAGCCTTGTCTCAGATGGCCTGGTGTGCTCGGCTCCTGGTTCCAGAGCACCCCCCAGGGCAGGGGCTAGGGTGGGCGGTGGGGGCCCTGGCGTGCTGGCAGCACTGCTGGCTTGGAGAGGAGCTGGTAGCTGCCCCTGCGGGCCACCCCCCGACAGTCGCTCACTCACGTCTCTGCTCCCCAGGCTGGCGCCCATGCGGCTCTACACGCTCTCCAAGCGCCACTTTGTCCTGGTGTTTGTTGTCTTCTTCATCTGTTTCGGCCTGACTGTCTTCGTCGGAATCGAAGGTAAGGTTCTACTTTCACCATTTACGTTGGCGACTTTTTTCCATCCAGCACCGCCAGACCGCTGGCCCTCATCAGCCAAGATCCCTAGAGTGGGGAAGGAGCCCTGCTCTTCCTGGGCATGCAGGGCAGAAGAGGGGCCCAGCCCTTGTGGGCAGGTGCAGCGAGCAGGCCTGAGTAACCCGGTCCCGCCCTGCACAGGATGGCAGCGCCAGGTACCCTGACCGCGCACCTTTCCTTGACCAAGCAAACATTTCTAGAGCATCTATGTGCCATGCCCCACCCTGGGCGCTGGGGCATCAGAGCCTGCTGCCCAAGGGGAGACAGGCTGTGTGCAGTGAACAGGGCAGGCAGCACGGGCAGGGTGGCCCAGGGAACTGTGAGGCTGCTCTAGTGACATTGCCAGCTGTCTGCACAGGAGCATGGGCAGCTGCATGGTCGGCTTCCACTTTTGCCCTGTCCACAGGCCCAGGTGTCCTGCTGGTCCACAGCATGTCATTGGCAGGAAGAGCCATGTTGTGATGATTTGGGCTTGAAAATGCCTGTAAAACACCCCCTTTCTCAGAAATGGAAAACCGAGAGCCAGAGAATTTGAGTTGATTTCTCAAGGTTCCTAGAACCCAGGACTCCTCAGTCCTGTCCAGAGGGCAGGCAACCAGGAGCCACCTTAGGTAGGAGAGCATCTATTCCTCCTCTACGTCTTTCTTTCCCTCTCAGTTGTATCTGGTTTGCAGTGAGGGTGGTTTCCGGTAGGTATTTATTTAATTGACACTCAGCTCCAAAGTGTGATTAGGTTTGGCTTGTCCCAGATGCATTTGTGCCTCCAAAGGCTTGTTTCTTAACCTGAACTGGAACTAGGGTTAGAGAATGGCCTGGGGAGCTGGGGGAGGGACGGCTGTTGAGGTGACATTTATCTGATGATGGTGATGATGGTGGTGGTGACATTAGCAACTGTAGCCAACTTGTTTTCTTTCCCATAAGTCACCATGGAGTAAAAATCACATTTTAGTCACAGCCAAAGACATGTGGTCTTACTGATTTTCGTAACCACCCTTTGGGATCGGTAGGGGAGGATTGAGATTCTCGTGGTTTGCAGTCTCAGTGGAGCTCAGCCCCCTTGGTTTGTGTCAGCCCGTCTATCTCAACATCCCCGACTGTGTCCAGCCTTCTCCCCTCTCGCAGAAATGAGAATCAACACACAGAGGCTGAGATCGGAAAAGCGATGTCAAGATTTCCACATCCCCATGGAGTGCTTTATTAGTTGAGGTCCTCCAAAGAAACAGAACCCATAGGAGATAGATGGATAAAAGGACTTCCAAGTTCCGGCAGGTGGCGTGGCGGTTAAGGGCGCTGGACTCCCACATGGCCGACGATGGTTTGAGTCCTGGACCTGGCAGCTTGCTTTCTCACTTTCCCGCTCTCTCAATCTGTCCCTCTCTGGTTAAATTAAAATAAATAAATAAAAGTTAAAACAATTTTTTTTTTTAAAAAAAGGACTTTCAAAGTTCATGGAAAAATGGAGTTGAAAAGTATAAGTTTATTGGGCCCAGCAGTTAGCATAATGGCTATGTCGCTGGACTCCCACGTAGTCGACCACAGTTCGCGTCCTGGACTCGGTGGCTTAAAACTCAGGCCAGGCGTGTGTGCATGCATGCCCAAGATCCCGAGAGGAGAAGAGCAGGGATTGCGGCGTGGCCATCGCCCCTGGGGGGTGATTTCTCGCTTTCTGTCTCTCTGTCTGGCAAGCACATGTGCCCTATAGCGAAAACCTCTCAAAAAAAAACAAAAAAAAAAGTATAAGTTTATTTTGGTGCCAAAAAAAATTGAAATCTGTGTATAGTTTATTATCATCTTCATTGTTTATGAACAAGTGTTAAAAATGTCAATCCAGAATCTTTTCTCTGGCAAAATTGTTTTTCATATGTGAAGGAAAAATTAAGTTTTGTTCCTAGATAAACAAAAGCCAAGGAAATTGTTATCATTAGATCTGCCCCACAAGTATCACTGAAGGGATTTCTGTGGGTTGAAAAGAAAGGACACATGGGCCATCTGGTGGTGTGGTGGTTAAGACAGCTGGAGTCCACTTGGCTGACAGTACAGCTCAAATATTGGACCCAACAGCCTGAAAACCATGTGGAAAACACACTGGGCATGTGTATGTGTGTGCCCGGAATCCGAAGAGGAGGATGGAGGAGAAGGGATTATGGCATAGGCATCCCCCAGGATGTGCTTTCTTACTTCTCCTCTGTCTCTCTCTCTCTCTGGTAAATGTATGCACTCCACAGCAAATGAAAAATAAAGAAGAAAGAGAGAAAGAAATGAGAGACACTAGATAGTAATTCAAAGCCATATAGCCTCAGTAAAGATAAATATATGCATAATTTTAAAAACTATTATTGTTAATAGTGCTGTGTAACTCCATATTTGGTTTTCTCCATATTCTAAAATTTTAAATGCATTAAAAAATACTTACGTTTTGTGCACTATATAAAGATGTTATTTTGTCACAATTGAGACATCGACAATTGAAAGAGGAGAGAGCTGTTAAAGCTGCAGAATTTTGTGTGATTTTAAGCTTGTATAAATGTAAATTAGTGTGTTATAACTCTAGAATGTTAAGTGAGAGACAACAAACTATGAGGCATGTAGAAAACAAATGCGTAGGAAACAAAGGAATATAGAGACCAAAATGACAGAAGTTTCTCCTTATTAGTAGTTATTTTAAATGTACATGAAGTAAACTCACAAATCAAAAGGCAGAGATTGTCAGAATGGATAAGATAAAAATATATGATCCAACAAGTGTATAGTTCTGTAGCATGAAAGTCATTCATCACTATCTGCCTCCAGAACTTTCTCCTCTTGCAAAACAGAAACTCTGAAATGTTTTTTGCTCTTTTTGCTAAGAGACTCACTGCGATGCAAACACAGGTAGGTTGGATAAAAAGGATGAAAAGTGCAAGCAGTCCTGTATGGTCCAGCAATTCCCCTTCTGGACATACATTCAAAATCACTGAAGGCAAGGTTTCAGAGATGTTGTATACCATGTTCATAGTAGTAGCATAAATCATTGAAGGCAAGGTCTCAGAGACGTTGTATACCATGTTCATAGTAGTAGCATAAATCATGGAAGGCAAGGTCTCAGAGACGTTGTATACCATGTTCATAGTAGTAGCATAAATCATGGAAGGCAAGGTCTCAGAGACGTTGTATACCATGTTCATAGTAGTAGCATAAATCATGGAAGGCAAGGTCTCAGAGACGTTGTATACCATGTTCATAGTAGTAGCATAAATCATGGAAGGCAAGGTCTCAGAGACGTTGTATACCATGTTCATAGTAGTAGCATAAATCATGGAAGGCAAGGTCTCAGAGACGTTGTATACCATGTTCATAGTAGTAGCATAAATCATGGAAGGCAAGGTCTCAGAGACGTTGTATACCATGTTCATAGTAGTAGCATAAATCATGGAAGGCAAGGTCTCAGAGACGTTGTATACCATGTTCATAGTAGTAGCATAAATCATGGAAGGCAAGGTCTCAGAGACGTTGTATACCATGTTCATAGTAGTAGCATAAATCATGGAAGGCAAGGTCTCAGAGACGTTGTATACCATGTTCATAGTAGTAGCATAAATCATGGAAGGCAAGGTCTCAGAGACGTTGTATACCATGTTCATAGTAGTAGCATAAATCATGGAAGGCAAGGTCTCAGAGACGTTGTATACCATGTTCATAGTAGTAGCATAAATCATGGAAGGCAAGGTCTCAGAGACGTTGTATACCATGTTCATAGTAGTAGCATAAATCATGGAAGGCAAGGTCTCAGAGACGTTGTATACCATGTTCATAGTAGTAGCATAAATCATGGAAGGCAAGGTCTCAGAGACGTTGTATACCATGTTCATAGTAGTAGCATAAATCATGGAAGGCAAGGTCTCAGAGACGTTGTATACCATGTTCATAGTAGTAGCATAAATCATGGAAGGCAAGGTCTCAGAGACGTTGTATACCATGTTCATAGTAGTAGCATAAATCATGGAAGGCAAGGTCTCAGAGACGTTGTATACCATGTTCATAGTAGTAGCATAAATCATGGAAGGCAAGGTCTCAGAGACGTTGTATACCATGTTCATAGTAGTAGCATAAATCATGGAAGGCAAGGTCTCAGAGACGTTGTATACCATGTTCATAGTAGTAGCATAAATCATGGAAGGCAAGGTCTCAGAGACATTGTATACCATGTTCATAGTAGTAGCATAAATCATGGAAGGCAAGGTCTCAGAGATGTTGTATACCATGTTCATAGTAGTAGCATAAATCATGGAAGGCAAGGTCTCAGAGACATTGTATACCATGTTCATAGTAGTAGCATAAATCATGGAAGGCAAGGTCTCAGAGATGTTGTATACCATGTTCATAGTAGTAGCATAAATCATTGAAGGCAAGGTCTCAGAGATGTTGTATACCATGTTCATAGTAGTAGCATAAATCATGGAAGGCAAGGTCTCAGAGATGTTGTATACCATGTTCATAGTAGTAGCATAAATCATGGAAGGCAAGGTCTCAGAGACATTGTATACCATGTTCATAGTAGTAGCATAAATCATTGAAGGCAAGGTCTCAGAGATGTTGTATACCATGTTCATAGTAGTAGCATAAATCATTGAAGGCAAGGTCTCAGAGATGTTGTATACCATGTTCATAGTAGTAGCATAAATCATTGAAGGCAAGGTCTCAGAGATGTTGTATACCATGTTCATAGTAGTAGCATAAATCATTGAAGGCAAGGTCTCAGAGATGTTGTATACCATGTTCATAGTAGTAGCATAAATCATTGAAGGCAAGGTCTCAGAGATGTTGTATACCATGTTCATAGTAGTAGCATAAATCATTGAAGGCAAGGTCTCAGAGATGTTGTATACCATGTTCATAGTAGTAGCATAAATCATTGAAGGCAAGGTCTCAGAGATGTTGTATACCATGTTCATAGTAGTAGCATAAATCATTGAAGGCAAGGTCTCAGAGATGTTGTATACCATGTTCATAGTAGTAGCATAAATCATTGAAGGCAAGGTCTCAGAGATGTTGTATACCATGTTCATAGTAGTAGCATAAATCATTGAAGGCAAGGTCTCAGAGATGTTGTATACCATGTTCATAGTAGTAGCATAAATCATTGAAGGCAAGGTCTCAGAGACGTTGTATACCATGTTCATAGTAGTAGCATTCACAGTAGCTAACATTGTAGAATCAACCCAAGTGTCCATCAACAGACGAATAGTGAAAGGTGGTGTATACATATGGTGGGATATTAGCCTTAAAAAGTAAGAAATTTGGACATGTGCTACAGCATGGATGAATTGTGAGAATGTTATATGAGATGACATAAGTCAGTCACAAAAAGTCAAATTCCACTTACATGGATACTTAGAGTAGCCAGGCTCACAGAGATGGAAGGTAGAATGGTGATTACCAGGAGCTAAGGGGAGGGGAATGGACAGTTCTTGTTTAATGGCGTTTCAGAGTTTCCGTTTTGCAAGAAGAGAAAGTTCTGGGGGCAGATAGTGGTGAATGACTTTAATGCCGCGGAACTATACACTTAAATATGGCTAAGATAGCACATGTAAGGTCATGCATTTTTTACCACAATAAGAAAATTGGAAAAAAGTATGAAGCTTGTGTAT
>NW_006159977.1:468811-470130 GCF_000334495.1 Tupaia belangeri chinensis | reverse complement strand
CAGGACTGCCTGATGCTTTGATACTTCCATTACATATTATACTTTATATATATGCTTAAATATAAGACTGCTTTAATTGGATGAATAGAGAAATAAATCTTAGTGTTTTAGAGAAAATCTTGTACTTTACAAAGCACATAGCCAATGTGGGTGTAGTTTGTGTTTTCCTGGGTCCTTGCAGAGAGAGCCCCCATTGAATGCCTAGGAGAAGGGTTTTCTGTGGAAATGCTGGACTCTGTGTGGTCACTTGTGTCGACCCACGTTGAGAAACTGGGATGCACAGTGAATATTCTGAGTGTGTGTTCGTGTGTTTTACTTACATGTATAAAATGTCTGAAGAATGACCACCTCCATATAAAATATGTGCTTGTGTTTAAAAAAAAATTATTAAGTGATCAATATAGATATAACCTGCCTTTTCCTTCCCTTCTCTGTTATATATTAGGACCCAAAGTGATCCAGACTTCTGCAGCAAATTTTTCACTAAGTAATAGCAAAAAGGTAAGACTGGGCCTGAGTGGCAGCTGGGGGACATCACAGACTTTCAGATCACTGGGAAATGGTCCTGTTTCAAGGCTGCCTTTATTTTATTTATTTTTTTTGGAGAGGTTTTTGCTATAGGGCATGTGCGCTCGCCAGACAGACTAAGAGAGACAGAGAGACAGAAAGTGAGAAATCACCCCCCCGCCCCAAGGATGGTCACGCCGCAATCCCTCCTCCTCCATTCTCCTCTTGGGATCTTGGGCACGCACGCACACGTGCCCGGCATGAGTTTTAAGCCACCGGGTCTGGGACACGAACTGCGGTCGACTACGTGGGAGTCCCGGGATGCGAACAGCGATCAACTCTGTGGGAGTCCAGCGACATAGCTATTACGCTAACTGCTGGTCCCGATAGGCTGCCTTTAAAAGCAATGAAAATAGTTATGGATGCTGAAGACAGTGTGGAATGTGGGGTGAAAGGAGAGAAGAAGGGAAGAGTATAGAGAAGGATTGCATGAGAACAACTAGAGAGGCATGACATTAGTGGGACACAGAAATGGTTTATTACCTGTTGATGATAACATGTATAGTATTCTCAACTGGACTGGTCTCAGAAGTATTTCATGTTAGGTAAATTTTCTTTACGAGCCAAGTGATGTATAGCGATTGAATGTTTAAAGAAATAATGATGAGAATAAATAGTAATATAATAATAATCTGGGGCTGAGGCTGGCAGGTGTCCTGGTAGTTGAGGGCACTGGACTCCCACATGGTGGGCCATGGTTCGAGTCCCGGGCCTGGGTGCTTGCTTTGTCGCTTTCTTCGCTGAACTTTTCC
>NW_006159977.1:430455-468780 GCF_000334495.1 Tupaia belangeri chinensis | reverse complement strand
TTAAAAATAAATAAATAAAGTTAAATAAAATAAAAATAAAAGTTTTAAAAATAATAATAATAATAATCCGGGGCTGTGCCTGCATAACTGATGGCACGGCCAGGCACAGTGCAGGGCTGGCCTCTGGCGCACCGAGGTAGTCTCTGGGGAGGAGGGCAGGGTGGCTGGGCCCCTCCCAGTTCACCTTTTCTCCTGCATGCTGTCCCCGGGACTGGCAGCTGGCCCCCTGCCGCCGGTTAGTGTGCACAGCGACTCCGGACCCAGACCACAGAGAGTGGAGAGCCGGAGGGAGAGCACACTGGGATGGTCACGGCAGACCTGTCGGCGCCATGAGTGCCCTCCCCTGTCTGCGGAGGTTCCGAGCACGCCGTCCTGGCTGTTCCCCTTGTGCCTCCTGGTCGCAGCACACGTGAGCCTGGCAGACAGCAATCCCCAGATTCACTAATCTACCTGTCCGAGAAGAAATGATGGCAAAATACTTCCACCTTTCCTTAGAGAGTCATAACATCACTGACTGAACGTTCTAGGATGCCAGTAGAAAAGAAAAGCTTCTAATATAGCACTTGTGTGCCAGCTTACAAAATCTGGGGATCTAAATTCGGTAAATGTGAGTTGGAGGAAAGGTGATGAACTACTTGAGAATAGCTGCCTCGTCAGCGCAACAGGAAGCGTCCTGTACCCCCAGTACAAGTTCACCGTCATTGATAGCAAGCAGCTGGGAAGTTCCTGTGTCTTTGAAGAAGGAGAGGAATGAAGGGAACATTTCATTTCAAAGTCCCTGAAACTCATGGTAAAAGCAAACCATGATTACTTACTGGGGGATTCTACTGTCCTGGTATGTAAATGTCAAGACTTTTCCTTCGAGGTGGACCTGGTATCGTAGTAGTTGGAGTGTACAGTTTTGCCCACATGAATAAGTATGTGGTCAATGGAACGTGCTAGTGAAACGAGACTTAAGGTAACACAACTTTCGGAGGAAGATGGAGGGTCTTCCTGGTACCAGGCAGTGTTCCCACTAGGCGAGAGTGAACAGCACATTGAACTTGTCGTTCTGAGCTATCTGGTGCCCCTCAAACCAGTATGGCTGAGGTGGTTCTTTTGGTGGCTATTATTCTGCTTTGTGAAATGTATACGCAAAAGAAAAGGAAGCACCCAGATGGTGGAAAGGAGTTTGAACAAATTGAGCAGCTGAATCAGATGATAGCTATGGTGTAGAAAATAACCCACATAGGCATAGAAAAAGCGAGTCTGTGGGCCAGTGGATGCAAACCATCGTCAGGAGTCATGGGAAGCTGTACGAGGAGTTGGTGTTTGTTGTTTATCCTTCCTGTTAGGAACCTCTGAGTCATATTTTTAAAGGATGAAAAATTTATGCAACATGCTCAGCAGTAGTATAAATAATATATGCTATCACAAATCTAAAATATATTTTCATTCTGTAATTGTTTTGCACTAAAACAAGGTAAATTGCATTAACTATGTTCTATGCACTATAACCCAGGATAATTCATTTTATTCTGGTCTTCAAGGAATACACAGAAGAGACACCAGCAAAATCCATTATTACTTCATAGAGCAAATACCACTCAAAACCTGCTTTATGACCAAAGAATTTATTAAAGAGAAAGCCTTTGCCGTTTGTCTTTATTATTATTATTTTTAGAGGTTTTTGCTCTAGGGTGCATGAGCTCGCCAGAGAGACAGAGAGAGACAGAGAGATAGAAAGCAAGAAATCACCCCTGGGAGGATGGCCACGCCGCAATCCCTTCTCCATTCTCCTCTCGGATCTTGGGCATGCATGCACACGCGCCCGGCGTGAATTTAAGCTCCGGGTCCGGGACTCAAACCCGGTCGACCACATGGGAGTTCAGCGACATAGCCATTACGCTAACTGCTGGTCCCTGCCATTTGTCTTAGAAAGTTTTTCCCTCCCCCTAATTATGCTTGCCATGTATTTATAACAGTTTTCACGTAGAGTTCATCCTTCTGTGATAGTTAAAAAGTGTGTCTTCACTAGGAAATGAGTACTTCCTGCCTCTGCGAATGATGGTTACTTTACAATGTCTAGAAGAAAAACATATGTTTTATTCATAAGTGTAGCCTAAAGGCAAGGAAATAAAACCATATGCTTGCTCAAAACAAACAAACGAACAACAAAAAAAAAAAAAAAAAAAAAAAAAAAAAAACAGAAAAAAAAAAAAAAGCAAATCTATTTGATGATGATGTGGCTAGTAATGACTGTCTTGACTGATATGCGTGGTAATCGTGATGGGAAAAGAAACGTTATACACTGTAAAGATATATGTAATTAAATGCGATAAAAGGGAAAAAAGATAGGCTGCCCTTACCTGGCTTCTCGGGCAACACTTTCTTCTTTTTTTTCATATTAATCATAACTTTTTAAATGAACAGTAGTGAATAGGATGCTTTAAGCTGTTGTTTACCGCATACTGAAATAAACAGATCTGTTGTAAATTCAGAAACCCACACATTTGCCATAAAATGTGCCTACGTATAAATGTGACCGAATTTACTTAAAGCCCTGTCAAACGTTTAAGCTCCTGAATACCTGCAATTACCACAGAAAGACAAGACCATAAAGTTGGTGTAAAAAAATGATATAACCACAAAGCCACAAAACTAGAAAAGCAACAATAACGACAAGTGGAAACTAAGACATCTGAAAATCCATGAGGAACCTAACAGAGCAACTTTAAAAATAGGCCATACTGGGACCAGCAGTTAGTCTAATGGCTATGTCGCTGGACTCCTATGTAGTCGACCGCGGTTTGTGTCCTGAACACGGTGGTCTAAACTCATGCCGGGTGCGTGTGTGTGCGTGCTCAAGATCCCGAGAGGAGAATGGAGGAGAAGGGATTGTGGCGTGGCCACCCCCCCGGGGAGTGATTTCTCACTTTCTGTCTCTCTGTCTCTCTCTCTCTCTCTCTCTCTGTCTGGCAAGCGCATGTGCCCTATGGCAAAAATCTCTCCAAAAAAAAAAAGAAATAGACCATACTAATCTTTCCATTTACCAAATTCTTAATCATGTAATTCCCAAATCTGTCATTTGTAAAATGCCATTCTAAAAATCCACACTTGGAATTCCAAAGCATCGGTACTTACTGTACTGTCGGCCGCTGGCCTCGGGGCTCTTTGCTGGAATCCCCTTTTCTGCTGTAGTAAGTGCGCCAGTGCTCAGGAAGGGTGCCGTTACCTCCAGGAAGCAGCAGCAAGTTTTTCACTAAGTAATAGTAGAAAGGTAAGACGCAAGACTGGGCCTGAGTGGCAGCTGGGGGACATCACGACTTTCCAAAGGGAGGTTAACCCATACCAGTCGCCTACTAGATAATGATAACTTTTAAGAATAATTTTATTTTATTTATTTATTATTATTTTTAAATTTGACCAGAGAGAGAGAGAGGCAAAGTGAGAAAGCAAGCCAACCGGTCTGGGACTCGAACCGTAGTCGGCCATGATGGAGTCCGGCACCTTAACCACTGTGCTACCTTCCAGCCCAGATGATAAGGTCTAACAACAATCACTTAGGTATCTTGTCCTTCCTTGGTATATGTGCTCAAGTTAGGGCTTGTTCTCTCTGTCCAGTTTCTCATGGGAACAGTTCTTTCTAATGGTTAGTATTTCTTCCACGAGCTCAGGTTTTTTTTTTTTTTTTAATGTGTCTTGATTCTTCACCATTGTTTTAGTCTGTTCTGTTGCTAGTCACAGAGTTACCTGAGTCTAGTTAATTATAAAAATAAAGGTGTATTCATCTCACCGTGTAGCAGTCCAAGTTCCTGGGGACGGTCGTCCTGTGGGTGGGTCACGTGGCAAGACGACGCAGAGCAGAGGCGCGTGTCTGGGTCCTGTCTCTGGTTTCTCGTAAACCCACCCTGAGTAGATCTTGGGGGCCCACCCTGCTGCCTAATCGCTCTTCCCTAAGGCCCCACCCTTCAACACCATAAAAGGATCAAGTCTTGTAATAGCTTCACAATCCAATCCAATTCCAAAACATGAATTTGGGGAGATACATTCAAATCTTAGCGACAATCTTTAGAGAAAAACAGAAGTCCTTTCAGTTGGAGAATTTGTTTCCTTCTTTGGTGAGAGCCCAGCTAGCCCTTCTGTTTTTCTGTGTGTCGCACATAGTGTCTTTACCTCTCAGCCGAACACAACTGTACTGCATTTTCATGGTTCCATAACACGTATTGTTTAAATCTGATTATTTGGCCCAAATCCCCTTTCTCTCTGCTCTCCCACTTCCCTGCCTGGGTTCTACTCTTGCAATTTGTCGAAAAGGCAAAAGAAGAAAAATAGCCTAATACTTACCCCCTTTGACCTGGTTTGCTGCTGCTAGTTTGAAAGGGTCTCTGTTGAGCCTGTCTTCACATTTTCTTTGCATTCCTTTCTTTATATCTTTATTTTTATTTACTTATTGCGTTATTTCTTTAAACTTTATTTTGGGTGTGTGCGTGCCCAAAATCCTGATGGGATGGAGAATGGAGGAAGGGTAGTGGCATGGCCATGTCCCATTGTGGGGGCGATGCTGTGTCTCTTCTCTCTCTTCTCTGGCAAGCACCCTCTGGCAATCAAAATAAATACACAGCAGAGGAATCATTGGCAATATGGTCCCTCTAATGTTTTTCCCCAGGGGTATGAAGACTTTCATAAAGCTAAAAGTAACAGACGTCCAACCGTGACCTGTCTGGCATACCAGCACCGAAGACGCCGCCATCCGGGCACTTTATCTTGTAAACGCTGATGGACCGCTTTGGTGTCATCTGTTACCCTTTTACGTCAGCATTCTGCTGCTTCTTTTTTCTGCAAGATGACTTCTTCATAATTAAGAAATATGTTGTCCCAAGGCTCGCGGAGAGGCAGAGCACCTGCGTAGTGGTTTGAGGGGCGGAAGGGAGTCACAGACCAGGCTTGGGCCTTTCACCTCCTGCAAGGCAGTTTCACTGAGGTTGCCGGGAGGAAAACTGCACTTTCGGTTTCAGAGCTAACACTCGTGCCTTTCACTGAATATAAATTTTGTGTGTTAAAATAAGGTATTTGGGGGGACCAGCAGTTAGCGTAATGGCTATGTCGCTGGACTCCCACGTAGTCGACTGCGGTTCGAGTCCCGGACCCGGTGGCTTAAACTCACACCGGGCGCGTGTGCGTGTGTGCCCAAGATCCCGAGAGGAGAATGGAGGAGAAGGGATTGCGGCATGGCCATCCCCCCTGGGGGGTGATTTCTCGCTTTCTATCTCTCTCTGTCTCTGTCTGGTGAGCGCACGCACCCTATAGCAAAAACCTCTTCAAAAAAAAAAAAAAAGAAAAGGAGGTATTGGGGGAACCAGCAGTTGGCGTAATGGCTATGTCACTGGACTCCCATATAGCCGACTGCGGTTCGAATCCCAGACCCAGTGGTGTAAACTCACACTGGACGCGTGTGCATGCATGCCCAAGATCCCAAGAGGAGGATGGAGGAGAAGGGATTGTGGCGTGGCCATGTCCCCTGGGGGGTGATTTCTCGCTTTCTGTCTCTCTGTCTCTCTTTCTGGTGAGTACACACGTCCTATAGCAAAAACCTCGCCATATAATAAATAAATATATAAGGTATTTGGTAGCCCGAAAAGCTCATGTGGATTACCTGACTTCTTTTTTTTTCTTTTTCTTTTCAGCTAAAGCCAATCCGAATACTTTCAAATCCTCTGTCCACGTATAATCAGCAGCTGTGGCTGACGTGTGTCATCGAGTTGAATCAATCAAAAGGTATGAGGCTTGGAACTTGGGGATGCTGTTTCTCTGTACAGGTATCATATTTTAGAAGCTGAAAGGACTTCAAATTTCGATAAGGGCACAAAGGTGGATGAGCGGGGAACGTCTTTGTTCTCAGTGGACAAACTGAAGCCCCCAGGTGTCTCCCAGTGGAAGGGAAAGTAAGCCGGGCCCCATCCTCCCAGGGCACTGGCCACAGCAGCTCTGCAGCGGTGCCTCTGCCCAGGGCACTTGGCAACGTCAGGAGACAGTGTCGGTTGTCACAGCAAGGGACAAAGGAGTGCCACTGCTTCTGTGAGCAGAGGTCAGGAGTGTGGCTGAACACCCTGCAACGCCCAGGACAGACCCCTGCCGTGAGGAGTTGCCTGGCCCGGATGTCCGTGTTCCCGAGACTCAGAAACCCCTGTCTCCGGCCTCCCGTGTCTACAAGGACCTACCTTCTGCTCATCTGAAATGCCCTAGTTTTGTTTCATCGCAGAGAGAATTGAGAATTTGGTCACCAGGTTATTTTCTATGTCCTATGGTTTAGATGAGTTTAAAAAGAATTTTAAAAAATAACTCAAAGACCATAGTGAATGAAGTTTTAAAAAAAGGGGTACATGTTACCAAAAAATTACCCCTTTTGGTAATATTTTAAAAAGCAAAAATGAATTTGGTATTACTACTACTTATAACAAAAAACAATTTGGAATAACTGACACAGAGGTGTTAATTGTGGTTATCTCTGGGCAGTGGGATGATAGGTGTTCAACGCCATTTTTATATGCTTTGTTTTCCAATATTTTTCCATAACAAGATTATAATCAGAAGAATAATAACTTTATAACTAGAAAAAAATAGATTGACTTCTGTTGTTAAGTTGAAAATTATAAAAGTTAAATTGAAAATTCACACGGGAAGTTAAAAATACTTCAGTAGCCATGAAATACTTGGCCTTCTGTGCTGGGCAGCTGATGGGATCTGAGCCGCGGGTTTCCGTAGGCCCCTGAGAAATGGGCTGGAAGGAGAATCCAACGTAAAGGCTGTACTCCGCAGGGCACACGTGAGGTTCGGATACGCCAGGGGTGTGTGTCCAAGGGCCCTTGCGGCTCCAAGGCCGTTTCAGAGCCAAGCAGCCCTCTGCCCTGTGAGACACCTGGCAGGGCCTCTCACCGGTACTTCTTTCTCTTGTAGAAACTTCTATCCAGACGAGCTTTCCCATGACCGTAAAAGTTGACGGCGTAGCTCAGGATGGAACCACCATGTACATTCACAACAAAGTTCATAACCGGACAAGGACGCTCACGTGTGCAGGGGTGAGTGTGCCCGGCTATGCCACCAGGCTCTGCACCATCACAGACCTGCCTCCCTGGCTTAGAGCACAGAGCACAGCAGGATGCTTCGAAATTGTCCCCAGGTTAAGACGGTCATGGGATGATGGCGTGGAAGGCTCCCCTGAAAGCTGCCTTTACAAGTTCTTACAGACTCACATGCACACGCGCTAACACATGCACATGCAGACACATGGACACTGCGTACATTTGCACACACGCCCTGAGCACGGCTGTACCTGGTCTTCCTGTCCGTCACGTACTGCTGGCTGGATCCAGAGCGAACAGCCATGGCCCCTGTCTGGCATGTCGGTCTGCCCGTCCACTGTCATCCCCTCGCCAGGTTTTTAGGTCGACTCTGGCCGTGGGGGCAGAGTACCCAGAGTACCTGGACTTCTGGGGGTCCATGGCCGTTTTTGGAGCCTCTGCTTCAGGGTGCACTGTGTGCCTGTGGGTGGGAGACCTGACGGCCGGGGTGGGGCGAGCCTCACTCTTGCTTTCATCGGTCCCATGTTCTGTTCTGAATCCGAAGACTCACATCCCTTTTCCAGAGCTGGTATCAGCACGCAGCAGGTTAATGGCACCTGGGGACTTGGGGAGTGTCACAAAAGGACAGTGCATTTGATGCTGGGACGGGAAAAGGGATGTGTGTGCACCAGATGTGGAGTGGCGGCTTCTATGCCGGGTGTCCCGCCAGGGGCTCTCCAAGCACAGTCTCCGCAGAGCCTCACGCCAGGCCCACGTAGTGCAAACTGTTATTAGAGCCTCATTTGATGCAAGACATGGAGCCTTAGGTCAGAACCGTGGCCTAAGGCAACACAGCGGTAGGTGGAGGAGCCAGGATTGAAGCCACGCTCCCTTACCCTGGAGCTGGCGGCTGTCACTACCACACAGCCAAGTTGCTGCCAGGGAAAGTACCAGCCCTGTTCACCCTGCCAGCGAGAACTCAGGTCAGGGGCTTCCCGAGCAGCAGCCAGCGCTGTCTAATGGGAGAGAACGAGGTCAGATCCCCCCTGACACCCTGGGCCACAGACAGGTATGCTGGTCAGCACAGCATCGGCGCCTGCCCTCGGTACCCAGCTGCTGCGTCTGTCACAGGCCAGGGAGGGCACCAGAAGGCACTGCCTCTCGTTCTGTGAGCAGGGCCGAGCCAGCGTCTGAGCGCGTTTTCACCTCTGTGGGGACTGCGCCCTCCCTGGGGAGAGTGACGAAGACCAAGGTGAGCAATGTGCGGGGTGCCTATGTACGTGTGCCAGCTCAGGGCGCCCAGTGTCCCCGCACCGTGCTGTGGGCAGAGGTGCTTGTTCCTCTGCTGAGTAACAGGAGGGAGGGTCACCACAGCCATCTCCAAGCAAGCATCTGCCATCCCCCATTCCCAGGCAGGACACCAGGGCCAGCCTCAGCCTGGGGCACAGGAGTCACATGGTGGTGAGGCTTTTCCTACAGCCAGCGTAGCCAGCTGTCCTGGCCTGCCCACACCAAGGGCCTCACCAGCACATGGGACGACCGGCTCGGGCCCTGCCCATGGCCTGTGCTCCAGAGAGCCAGGCTACCTGAGGGTCGCGAGTCTGACACGGCCTCTCGGGTGCACACACCATGCTGCACATGTGGCATGGGCCTCCCCTGCATCTCTGTGGCTTCTTCCTTGTCTGGGGGTGGCCCTACCTGAGCTTACACCGCCTCTCCCCTAGAGAACATTTCTGTCCCATCTCCTCAGGTCTCTAAACTGCAAGGAGCATTGCCTTGGCTTAGCAGATTTGTAAGTTTTATGTTAGAGAGGCACTCTCCACCCTCTTGTATTCCCTTCCTTTTTGAGGGAAAGACAAAAACTGCCCGAGGCAGCCAGGTGGCCTGCACCTTGAGGTGAGACCGCTGTGTGCCTCGCCAGGTGGTTTGCAGGGGTGCACCGATGTCAGCAGCAAGGCTGTGGCTTGACCAGGGACTCGCTGACCGTTAGGTTGTTGAAAATTGTGCTGCGCACACATACGTACACGCTCAAAATTCTAAGAGAAAAATAGAGGAAAAGGGATTGCATCCCTGCTGGGGGGTGGTTTTTCTCTTTCTCTCGTTCTCTCTCACCTTCTCTCCAGCAAACATATGCGCCCTGTAGCACAAGCTAAAAAAGCGAAAAACTTATTTTTATCTTCTGTGAGCAAAGGAGAGAGATTGAGACAGAGACAGCATGTCTGAGGCCATTCTGACACCCCAGCAGGGCCGTCCCACACTGGGTGATCCACCCCAGCTTCAGCCAGCCTGGGTATGGAACACGCATGCCCAGCTGTTCAGGAGGGTCTCTGGATGCAAGCCTTTCCCCGTGAGACAGCCTCCCAGACAGTTGTGTTACCATGGTGCCACTGGGCCCCGGGGGATGGATTTATAAACTGTGAAGTGCTCCCTCCAGCACAGCTGTGTTTCCTGCTGCAGAGACCTTGGCTGGCCACCTTGCGTGTCATCAGAGCAGACTGTCAGGGGAGGGCGAGTTTAGTGACTAAGGGTGGGATCACACGCTCACACGCCCAGGGTGGGCAGCCCAGGTGGGGTGAAGATGGCAGGGGAGCGTGGGGAGTGCGAGTGGTCAGCCAGAGGCCACGTGCCCTCCCAGGGCAGCCCCCCAGCCGAGGGCTGTGGTATCAGTGCCGTCAAGGTTGCCATGTGGCCGGAGCGTGCGGAGCCGGGAAATGTCCGGTTGGCGTTGCACTGTTCACTTTTCCTGCAGTCACCCGAAGCAGATGCCAGTGAACTTAAGCCACAGGTTGTCCTGGAGCCATCCATTTGGTTCTCTCTCTAGGAATGGCTTTTGGCTGGCATCTGCCTTTTTCTGGGCTTTGGGCGAGTTCCCTGGAGCGGACGAGTGCTGCTCATTTGTCGTGGAAATGTCCCTCCTGGGTCAGTCAGCAGGAGGAGGCTCTTTCTCACTTTAAAGACACAGAACTTCCTGGTGTGTTCGCAGGAGTGTGCAGAAATCATAGTGGCTCACCTCGGCTACCTGAATTACACTCAGTACACCGTGGTCGTGGGATTCGAACACTTGAAGCTGCCCATCAAGGAGATGAACTTCACTGTAAGTCATCCTGCTGGCCACAGACAGTCCATGACCCACTGTGTGAATCCGTCCTTCTATCAAGTGATTGAAATGTGTCTCTGTATCCAGTGTTAATTTTGAATAGTGGAAAATGTGTAAAGTCTAAAAAATGATGGAAAAACCACTTTCTTATGCATATGGAACCAAGAATAGTTAAAGATACCGCATCGAAACTAGAAGACCTTAGGAGCTGTGAGATTTACCAGAGTGTGGGGGTGCTCTCAGCTGGAAGGTGGTGGAGGGTTGTCAGGTATCCCCTCCTCCAAAGGCAGGCCACCTGCCCCAGCCCTGGCGGGAGGTGTCCGACTCTGCCGGACCACTGGTGGGGGGCTGTTGTAGTTTCCCACGTCCAGCTGACATCTACCTGGTGTAACCAGCATGGCGACTGGGCAGGAGGTTTAGATTGGACAGATAAGTGGGGTTCAAATCCCAGTTCCACCATTTGCAGTTTGATGTCGCTAAGCCTCCATTCTTTCCATTATCTGCATCTGCGAAATGCCCACCTCACAGAGCTGAGTATCAAGGGAAGATGTTAATAAAGACCTTTAAAAAAAGGAGCAGCTGGGGCCAGGAGGTGGCATAGTTGTTAAGGTACTGAACTCCCACAGGGCTGACCGTGGTTCAAGTCCCAAACTTGGTGGCTTAAAACTCACACCCGGTTTGCAGTGTGCCCAAAATCCCGAGAGGAGAATTGAGGAGAAGGGATTGCGATGTGGCCCTCGCCACCAGGGGGTGATTTCTGGCTTTCTGTCTGTCTCTGTCTCTCCGGCAAATGCATGCACTCTATGACAAAATCTCTGAAGAAAAAAACCCATACATAACAGCTTTACTGATGCCCCGTGCCATACCATTTACTCTTTTTTTGTTTTGAGAGGTTTTTGCTGTAGGGCACGTGCGCTCACCAGAAAGACAGAGAGACAGAGAGACAGAAATCACCCCCACCCCAGGCGATGGCCACGCTGCAGTCTCTTCTCCAGTCTCCTCTCGGGATCTTGGGCACACACACACTCATGCGCCCGGCATGAGTTTAAGCCACCAGGTCCAGGACTTGAACCGCAGCCTATTACATGGGAGTTCAGCAACATAGCCATTACACCAACTGCTAGTCCTACCATTTACCCTCTTGAAGCTTATAGTTTGGCGGATTTTAATATTCAGAGGTGTGCAACTGACATCAGTATCTAATTCATCACCCATAAAAGGAGCCTGCAGTGGCCATGTTCCGCTCCCCCTCCCCGTGGCCTGTCTCCATGTTTGCCTGGTCTGGTATCCCATGTGGGTGGGGGTGTGCACCACGCAGTCCGTCGGGACCAGCTGCTTTCCTGTGGCATGATGCTCCCCAGGCTCACCCACGTCGGTGTGGGTCTCGGGACTTCACCCCTTTTTCTGGCTGAGTACCAGCTCACAGATAGGCTGCATTTGCGCCTCCATTCTCCGTCGATGGTTGTTTGGGCCGTTTCCATCCCTTGGCTCTCATGTTGATGCCTGGACCAGGCTTCGGTTGAGCAGATAGATAGGTGTGCATGGGCTGCGAGAGCCTGTACCGAGACTGCAGAGTGCAGGCCACTTCTCTGTGCTGCTTGGCCCTGCCTCACTCCCCCAAGCTCTGCACACCGTGCCCATGGCCTCTGTTCTCCCGGGAGCCTTCCAGGGCTCAGAGGGTCAGCAGTGCAGGTGCTTTTTGTTTTTAATTTTGCCATAGGATGTGTGTACTTGCTGGAGAGAGACAAAGAGAGGGAAACTGAGAAATCACCCTCCAGGGAACATGGCCGTGTCGCAGTCTCTTCATTCTGCTCCTGGGATTTGGGGTGCATGCACACCCAGTGTGTTTTTCAAGCCACTGGGTCTGGGACTTGAACCACACAGTTGGCCCTTTGGGATCCAGCACCTTATCCTCCAGGCCACCTGGCTGGCCAGCAGAAGTGTAATAAATGGGTGCTGTTGTTCGTCCGTACTGCTTTCTTTCTCACGTTCTGTCTCAGCTATGCAGAGCGAGTTTTCTTTACCCACCTAGTAACTCCTCAGGGACTTGAAGGCGGCATCTCATCCCCTCTGAGATTTCTCCTTCCCGTTGTGCTGGGGCGTGACTTCTGTACCCTCCAATCCCAGGTTTCCTTCCTTAGCCACCCTGTCATCTGGCCAAGGGTGGGGCTCCCAATAGAGAAGGGACCTAAGAAGGTGGCCCTGGGTGTGCTCTGGGCCCAGACAGCGGCCACGCCACCAGGCTGCTCCCGTTTGCCAACTGGCGAGAACCCTTGGGACTTTGTGCTGGCTGTTCAGCTGGTCTGTCACCCTCTGTCCTGCGATCGCCGTCTCAGTCCTCAGACACCGCTCAGCTTACGGCAGTCTTGGATTTGTCATTTGTTTTTGCCTCTTGCTCCAGACTCTCGAGGTCTTCTGAGAGTGAACTTGGAGTCTGCCCTTTGTTGTGTGGCTGTCCTGCTGGGACTTTGCTCTCAGGTACCTCGCCAGCACTCTGCTCGTGTCTCAAGTTCAGGGTGCGAAGGTTGGACCCTGGCTGGGTCCAGGGCCACCCTGAACGTGCTGGTGTGGATGTACCCCGTGTGGTCCCAGCTAGCTGGGAGGCTGGGCCCGGGGCCCCACAGTGAGAACTGAGAAGCTGGTTTCTCATTTGTTTTGTTCTAAGTCCCATATTCCATGGTCACTTCATCCCGTGATTTCTACTTACCTTTTTGGAGTGGAGTGGCGTCTTGGTGTATTATGCTGCTGTGATTACAGTCACCGACCACAGACGGGTGATTTACAAGTAACAGAAATGTCTCTCACAGTTCTGGGGCTGGAAGTCCGAGACCAAGGTGCAGGCAGGCTTGCTGTGGCGAGGGCTCTCTTCTGCTTCTGAGATGACGCCCGGGCTACATCTCCTGCAGGGGACAAACTGCACCACAGGCGCGGGGATGAAGTGCAGGACGGGCCTGAGCTAGCTGTCCCAGCCCTCGTTCATGAGGGCAGAGCCTTACAAACCCCAGGGCCCTGCTAACACCACTGCAGGGAGTCATTTGAGGGGGGATTGGAGTGACCCCTTCAGACATAGCATGTGGTGGCCCCCTTCCCAAAGGAATCGTGTCCACACTGACGGCCCCGCCTGGTCCCTGGCTGCGTTGCTGGCAGCTGGTGTCGCCAGCATGACCTGCCCTGCGTGTGCAGCCCGGCGCAGACTCCTCACACCGTGCCCGTGCATCTTCCTGCCATGGTCCCCTGAGCTGTTACAGGCACTTCTCTGTCCGCGTCGCCCTGTCGCCCTCTGTGCCCTTACGGCTAACCTGGCAGCCCTTCCCTCTAACGAAGTCTCTTCCCCTTGATCTTGAGTGACACTCCGCAGCCAGCTGTTCACGGCCATTTCCTCCTCTTTCTTTCTAAGCCATGACCTATGCCTGGAGCTGAGGTTAAAACAACCACTGTGTTCCGGGTCCTTCCGTTCTAATCCTGTGGACGCCCTCTGGGCTGGCTTCCCAGAGGCCAGAGGGGCAGCAGGCCCCACTGGATACCTGCTGCTGACTTCTTAGACACACGCAGAGCAATGTTCTCGCTTTCCTCCCAGGTATTTCTGAGCAGTGTCTTTGAGCGTGTGCACACACGTGTGTTATTTTTTAGACAGGGCCTCACCCCGTCGTGATTCTCCTGCCTCAGCCTCCTGAGTAGCTGTGATTACAATGTGCTCCTGCCTCAGCCTCCTGAGTAGCTATGATTACAATGTGAACCTTTTAGGATGGGCCGGGAATCAAACCTGGGCTCCCATGTGGCCTCCGCCTGCCGAGCAGGCGTGTCCCACGTG
This sequence comes from Tupaia belangeri chinensis, assembly GCF_000334495.1. Lineage (NCBI taxonomy): Eukaryota > Metazoa > Chordata > Mammalia > Scandentia > Tupaiidae > Tupaia > Tupaia belangeri. Next base: position 454,832 of record NW_006159977.1, on the reverse strand, counting down.
TGCTGCCACACCAGGTGGGTGTGGTGTCTCTTATGCAGCTTTGAGTCTTGGTGGCCCAAGCTGTGAAGCTGGGGGCTCCCATCCCAGGAACTCTGGTGCTGCCTGAGTCACCGTGTGGCCCGGTCTAAATGGCGGTCCCCCTTGCGTCCCCACCCCTGCATGCCCATGGCTTTCCCCTCGGGGACTGTCTGAAGTCCCGAGGAAATGTTGGCTCTCTGTCAGAGAAGGAGCCAGCACTGGCGGCACCTGGACCGGGGTATTTTGCTCCAGTTGGCCAGTTCATGCCTCGCAGGAGTGACCTGGTCTCTGCTCGCGCATAGTCCAGGTGTTGAAAGGCTGGTTGTGCCAACTGGCCCGCAGCCCGCGGGTCCTCACTGGGGAGGAGCAGCCTGGGGCGTGCAGGGAGCGCTGTTCCCACGGGGCGAGCTAGTCTCTGAAAGGACAAAGCCGGCTTTGTGCTAAGATTTCACAGGAACGGCCGAAGCCAGCGTGTCCTCTGGAGACTTTACTTTATCTCCTCTTACTCTGTTTTTTAATTTCAAAAATATATTTTGAGTTTAAAAATAAATGCAGGCCAGCTGGGGTGGCACAGTGGTAACACAGTGCTTCACCATGCTGCAGCCAGTGACAAGGTCCTGGGTTTGCATCCCTGGGTCTCCTTGTGCACCCTGAGAGACGTGCCCTTAATCCTGGCTGGCCGAGATCATGGCATGGGGGTGCCCCCATCAGAAGAAAGAAAGAGGGGCCAGTAGGTGCCATGGAGGTTAAAGCGCTGGTTCAAGTAGCTAACCGTGTGGTTTGAGTCCTGGACCTGGTGGCTTGGAAATCACACCTGGTGTGTATGCCTGCATGCCCAAAAGCATGAGAGGAAAATGAAGAAGAAGGATTGTGGTGTGGCCACCCCCCCGGAAGTGATTTCTCACTTTCTCTCTTTGTGTTTGTCTCTCTCTGATGAGCACGTCCACCCTGCAGCAAAGAAGAGGGGGGGGGAGAGAGAGAGAGAGAGAGAGGGAAGGAGGAGGGAGCGTATGTCCTCCCTGAGGCCCCCTCCCTCCATATTCTTAGACTGAAAATCCATGTTTACTCGGCCCCTCGGGGCCTCCCAGCTTGCTGGCGCCCTGCTCATTTTCCCCTGTTCCATTTTAGTTCGTTTCTATTGTTGTGTCTTGAACTTCCTAATCACTGTAGTATCTAATCTGCTGGTGATCATCTTCCAAGCCTCTAGTTAACACAGGAAGTCTTTGACTTAGCTTCTTGATGTCCTACTCATACTAATTCTGTCATCTGATTTCCGGGCCGGTTCTGATTGGTCAGTCTGTTCATCAGAATGCTTTATGTTTTCTTGCTTCTTTGCATGCATGGTACTTTTTGATTCAATACCAACATTATTGATCACTAAGTTGGTCTTCTCGTATTTTTAAGCTTTATCCTGGGATGTTTTATATTACTTGAAAGGAGTTTGACCTCTCACCTCTCAGCCCCTTGCTTTTTGTAAAAACAAACAAACAAAAAACAACAAAAAAAAACAACAAACAAAGAAAACCCGATGATTTACTTACTTATTGGTCTTCTCGTATTTTTAAGCTTTATCCTGGGATGTTTTATATTACTTGAAAGGAGTTTGACCTCTCACCTCTCAGCCCCTTGCTTTTTGTAAAAACAAACAAACAAAAAACAACAAAAAAAACAACAAACAAAGAAAACCCAATGATTTACTTATTATTTTAATTCACCACAGAGAGACACAGAGAGAGATAAAGAAAATGAGAAAGCAAGCCTCCAGGCCTGGGACTTGAACCACAGTGTTCAAGTCATGATTCCCGCCATGTGAGAGTCCAGCACCTTAACCCCGCCCCATCTGCTGGCCCCAGGCCTTGCTTTTAAACTTTGTGGGGTGAGACCAAAACAGCTTTAGGTTCGTGTTTGCCCACCACTGAAGCAAAGCACTGGGCATTTGGTCCCTGCTGCCCTTTGTGATTTTCTTGTCTGCAGGAACAGGCACCATGACCTGACCCTGTGGCTGCTGGTTGCTGGCCCCTGGGAGGTTCTTTCTTCAGCCCTGGGTAGATCACTCATATTTGGGTGCTGGTCTGCCCTCAAGTGAAACACGGGGGGTGACCTCGGCAGATGCTGGGGTGCTCCCTAAACAGCTCTCCTGTCCACACTCTGTCCTATGATCGAGCCACCTCTGTCTTCCTGACCTCCCAACTGTGTGTCACAACCTGGGGAAACCACTGGGTGCCTGGGGCAGCCACCCCACCCCACTTCCTAACAGAGGCCATTGCCCTTGGTTGCCTCCTCGATCCGGTGTCTTAACCATTCTGTCTGTGTGTGTGTGTGTTTGTGTGTGTTTTAGATAGATCGAGTGGCTGTAACTGTGTGTGTGTGTGTGTGTGTGTGTGTTTTAGGTAGATCTAGTGACTGTACTGTGTGTGTGTATTTTAAGTAGATCGAGTGACTGTACTGTGTGTGTGTGTTTTAGGTAGATCGAGTGACTGTACTGTGTATGTGTGTTTTAGGTAGATCTAGTGACTGTAACCGTGTATGTTCGGAAGCAAATTTTTAAAATGGCTCAGATCTTAGGACCAGCAGAAGGCTTGAAATAGTTATGTCGCTGGACTCCCATGTAGACAACCGTGTTTCAAGTCCCAGACCCTGTGGCTTAAAACTCACATCGAGCATGTGTGCATGCGTGCCCAAGATCCTGAGAGGAGAATGGAGGAGAAGGGATTGCGGCGTGGCCATTACCCCAGTGGGGGGAGGGGCAGATTTCTTGCTTCCTGTCTCTTCCTGTCTGTCTTTCCCTCTCTAGTAAGTACACGCGCCCTATAGCAAAAATCTCTCTTAAGAAAAAGGCTCAGATCTTAGTTCAGTGCATTACAGTGAGGCTAGTGCTTGGCCCTCGGGGCTGCGTTCTGAGGTTGGGTTGCGTCTGGCTCAGGCCGAGGGGCCTCCAGCCACACCTTCCACCCTCTGGCAGCAGGTGCGTGTGTAGCCTTGGTTCCATGAGGCCATGTGGGCAGGTGTGAGCTGGTCAGCATGAGGACTGACCGTGTTAACTGCAGTTTACTTTTCTTGTTTCAGACTCATATTTACATGTTTTACTTACACTTTTTTAGAACGCTGTGCTCATATTGAAAAATGACTTTTTTAAAGTCTGGCTTTTGGGGCAGGTGGGGCTGCAGTAGTACCACGCGTGGAGCTACCTGGGAACCCCAGTGCATGTCCCAGGCCCTCCCTGTGCACGCCAGGTGCACACGTGCCTGTGACCCAGACAGGCCAGGGCGGGGGAGGGGGGGGTCATGGTGTGAAGACCCTATCGTGGATCGTTCTCTCTCTCTGCCCCCTGCCTTACTGAAAAAAATAAGTAAACCTAAGAAAACTTTTAAAATTTTATTCTAATAGAAAGTGTTGCTTTTCTAATAAAGAGATTGACAAGGTCATTTTTAAAAAATAATGTTTGCCAAAGGGCACATGTGCTTACCTGAGAGACAGAGACAGAGAGAAAGCAGAAGAGAAGGAAAGTGAGAAATCGGGGGTGGGGGGTTAGCCATGTTGTAATCCCTTCTCTTCCTCTCTCCTCTTGGGATTTTGGGCATACATGCACATGCACTCGGTGTGTTTTTTCAAGCCACCGAGTCTGGGACTTGAACCATGCAGTCAGCCATGTGGGATCCAGCCACCTTAACCACTGTGCCACCTGCTGGCCTGACAAGGTTGATTTTTTTTTTTTTTTTTTGAGAGGTTTTTGCTATAGGGCGCGTGCGCTCGCCAGACAGACAGAGACAGACAGAGAAACAGAAAGCAGGAAATCACCCCTCCAGGGGGGATGGCCACGCTGCAATCCCTTCTCCTCCATTCTCCTCTCGGGATCTTGGGCACGCACACACACGCGCCCGGCGTGAGTTTAAGCCACCGGGTCCGGGACTCAAACCACGGTCGACTACGTGGGAGTCCAGCGACATAGCCATTACGCTAACTGCTGGTCCCGACAAGGTTGATTTTTTATATTAAGTTTGAAACCCCGATGATGTAGGCCAGCTCTGTAACACAGCACTTACGTGCTATGCATTGTGGGCCAGATCCCACACAGCTGACCCTGGCTCAAACCATGGATTCTGTGGCTTGAGAAATATGAAGGACGTGTGTGCATGCCCCAAATCACGATGGGGTGGAGAAGTGAGCAGGAGGGGTTGCGGTGTGGCCACACCCCCGTGGCAGGTGTCATAGCCCGTTCTCTTGCTTTCTCATGCAACTCTGGCAATTGAAGAAAAATACCTTCTAAAAAATCCAAATCTTATTATGATTATAGAGTAACTAATCTGCCAGGTTTACCACTAATATAAACTAAAATAAGCTATCTAAAACTATTTTCAGCTCTCGGTAATTAATATTTTTTACATCTGTGTTCTTTAACATAATAGTAAAATATATTAAGTGTTAAGGTTTTAAGACATGTAGAAAAGTCTAAGAAAGAGGAGCTTTTAAATTTTAATTTCCAGAGGACATGTATGCTTGCTAGAGAGAGACAGAGGAGAAAGCAGCCCTCGACAGAGTATGGTCATGCCAGAATTCCTTCTTCTCTGCTTCTCCATCCTGCTGGGATTTGGGGTAAAACACATACACACCTCATGTATTTTTCAAGCTGCTGGGGCTGGGATTTGAACTGCAGTTGGTCATGTGGGATCCACATCCCTTAACCACCAGGCTACAGGCTGGTCCAGAAGGATACTTTAAACTGCCTGTAGTCTCTCATCTCGGGGTAGCCAGTGTTAGTAAGCTGGTGTGTTTCTTCTTATAGATTCAGACATAGATTTTTCTCAAATGGTTTTCCCACTTCCCATTTCAGTGGAAGACTTACAATCCTGCATTTTCCCAGTTGGAAATCTGGTTCCGATTTGTCTTCGTGGTGCTCACCTTCATCGTCACTGTGAGTGCCATCCTCCTGGCAGACTGGCAGACCTAGCCAGGATGGAGCTGGTTTACGTGGTCAGGACTGTCCCAGGGCAAGCTGCCTGGGTGTCTGGGCTCCAGACACTCCAGCTAGTAGGCAGCCGGCCTTGCCGAGCGGAGGCTGTGGCACAGAAAGGCCCATCTGGGGTCAGGTAGCGAGGACGACTGCGACTGCGGACTGGGAGGCGCTTTCCCTCACTGCACAGTGGGCGGGCGGGTTACCCTGCGGGAGGGACTCTGCCTGCTGGCATGGCCTGGTGCAGATACCACACAGTCTTGGGGTTTTGTATTTGAAAAATTGTTCTGGGCTTTTCAGTCTTCAGGCTTTTTCAGGAATATGGACCAAGAAAATGGTTTTGGAAATGCAGGCTTTGGCTTATTTGGGGTCTGAGGTCTGTGTCCACGTGCGCACGGTAATTTTGAGGGGAAATTACCACCCATAGAAGCACACCGGAGCCCCAAGGGACCCGGGCTGAGAGCGAGAATGTGTCATGCATCGGGCATGAGGCCGTGTGTTCACTCAGCGTCTCCTCGCTGTCTGCCAGGTGGCCTCCCGTCCCCATCAGCTGCGTCCTCTCTGCAGTGGTGGCTCCTCTTGCTGCCCAAAGAACACTGGGTACTTGGCAGGCGAACGATGTACACATAGCGGCTGTGCGCGCAGCTGGCGGGCAGGGCATGGGACCTGGGGTCCAGGGGCACGGAGGTTCCCGCGCTCAGCCAAGCCAGGGCCTCAGGGATCCCAGGCTCCCCCTAGTGGCTTCATCAGTGAAGAGGGAAAGCTGGCTTTTCTGTCTGGTCCATCAGAAATTCTTTTTTAATTTGCTATAGGACATGTGCACTCACCAGAGAGACGGAGGAAGGGAGGAAGCACCTCCCCAGGAGGTGGCCACACCACACTCCCCCCTCCTTCATTTTCCTCTCTGCATACACACACACTCACATACACCCGGCATGTTTTCCAGCTTCTGGGTCTACACTTAGAGCATGCAGTGTGCCATGCAGGGTCCGACCGCCTTAACCACCACGCCACCGGCTGGCCTGCCTTGGAAACCTTGCTCCCTGGTGCCTGGGATTCTGCTTCCCTGGGCCCAGAGAGCTGGTGCTCCAAATTCCCTGTGTGTTTTCAGAGAAAGGAAGTGGCCTGAGGCTTATCTGGTGACGTGGACTGGGGAATGGCCACAGGCCAGGGCATCCAGATGGCCCTAAACATTGTTAGCTAATGTCAGATTATAGGAAAGCAAACGATAGCTCCAGGCCTTAAAGCCACAAGTCGTGTCCTGTTTTAAAGCACGTTAAGGACACATCTCCCTGGGCCCCACGCCTTCCCTGGGGCATGCTGGAGGATGAGCGTGTCCTCTGACCGTGGTCGTGAGTCTCGTTCGCCCAGCTCTCTGTGGGGAGCCCTGGCTCCCTCTGCAGTAGCCGGTGCCATCTCAGTGTACTGTGGGAGTGTGCGACTTGCTCGCGGGCCCCTGGGTGTGGCCTGTTTCCCTGGTGTGTCTGCAGGCCAGATGTCTGGGAAGGGCCTCCTGCCTGGTGAGAGGTGGATTCATGGTGCCGCCGTCCCCTTCCCCCTCGGCCCTCTGAGTCCAGCTGGTGACTATCCTACCTGCGGCCTTCCTAATGCTTATCTTGGAGGTGGCTGGTGGCCTCGAGCCCGCAGAAATCCACTGACCCCGGGCAGCCCTGCAGATCTTGGCTGGGCACCCAGACCGCCAGGCTAACCTGCTGGGCGAGCAGGGTGGGGCAGACAGTAACGAGGCCCTTCCGTCTCAGTGCCTGTTCGCTCACTCCCTGCGGAAGTTCTCCATGCGGGACTGGGGCATCGAGCAGAAGTGGATGTCGGTCCTCCTGCCGCTGCTGCTGCTGTACAACGGTAGGTGCTATTTCCACTTCAGAGCGTCCCCCCTTAAAGCCAGAAGCTCCAGAGTCTCCCGGAGAGCCCACAGAAGGCCCCGAGGAGGCACACGTGGAAGCCAGCCGCTCCTAGTCAGCCATTCCTCCAGGCAGCGGTGGGTGCCCAGCCACGAACTAACAGGCCCCCCGCTTTGGTCGTTATAACTTGGTCGGCTGCAGGCTCAGCAGTCCCGCCTGGCAGTGCTGGCTGCTCCTCGGCCTGTCCTGGAAGGCCTGGCTCCCCCGGCGAGGTGCAGCGCAGTGCTTGGTCCCGGCCTTGGGAGAGCGGATGGCAGGTGCAAGTGGCCCTCCGCGACCTCCGGAGCACCAGCTTCTTGGCCTCCAGGAGTTTGGAAACACAAACTTTAGCCTTTGTGCACTCCCCTCCCAGTTGCCTGCCCCCAGCCAGGGCGAAGCGGGCGGTGGGTTCCCTCCGAGGTGGATGGTCTGCAGGGACGTGGCCCCATTTCCGTCATGTTCTCCTGCTTTCCAGACCCCTTCTTCCCGCTCTCCTTCCTGGTGAACAGCTGGTTCCCCGGAATGCTGGATGACCTCTCCCAGTCCGTGTTCCTGTGTGCTCTGCTGCTCTTCTGGCTGTGCGTGTACCATGGGATCCGGGTTCAGGTAAGCTCGGCCTTGGCCTCAGAGGAGCTTGAAGCTCAGTCTGCCTCCTGCCCTCTGGTGGCAGTCCTCAGAGATGCATTCACCCACTGAAACCGGCCTCCAGCCTCATACTCAACAGAGCAGCGGTGGTCACCTCGAAACCACCTGGTGGCTGTGGTCTGTTAATACTGGGCCATCGGGAGAGTCGTGACACACTTTTACAGAGAAGAACGTAGGAAAAAATGTCATGATTTTCCCAACGACCTAATAGTATAATCTGACAGGGGTTAATGTTTGCCAGAATAACTGAGTTTTTAAAATTTGTTACCTTTTTAAATTTTTATTTTTGTTTTTTAGGGAGAAAGAAAGTGCTTAACTTTCTATTTTCCTAAATTCTTCATTGTTGGACTGTTGTGGCTGGCTTCTGTTACCCTGGGGATCTGGCAAACGTGAGTACTTGTGTTCTCTGGGAAGCTGCAGTCCTGAGAGGTGCTGGCCCAGGCGGACAGGCTGAGAGCCGTGCCGTGTCCTCCCAGCTCATCCGGAGAGGACCCGTCTCCCCACACTTCAGGCTCGGTCCTGTGGCTCAGAGCCAGGGTTTCATTTCTGGCTTGTAAATAATACATGGTTCTACTAGTCAGAGGGAGAAAATGAAGAAGATAGTTCTTTTAGAGTTCCCTTGGGGAGTGTGGTTGGCCCAGCCTCTCCGTCCACCAGCTGTTTCTGCTCCCCTTTGCGTGCACCTGCAAGCCTCCCCGTCCCTCGCTAGCTCCCACGGTCTCGGTGAGATGGCAGCACAGTGGGAGCCCGTGTAGGAATAGCCCGACGTACTGGCTACGGTGCCCTTGGAGTCGTTCCGGGCAGTGGTTTGGGAACCTGGCTGAGGTCCTGCCTGACCGTGGGCCCTGGCTCCCCCTTCTCCAGTCTCCTTCCCTGCTTCCCTGTCATCTGAGGCCCCATTTTTCATTTTGGAAATTCATCTCAATGAAGTATGTGCTGCTGCTTATGTGTGCTCACCCATCTCACTGCACCCATAGGTGCCTTGAAAAAGCTGCCTGGAAAACAGCTCCAAAAATTACCAGAGAAATAGGGGTTTGGAGCAGACAGTGCTGCAGCGTGGCAATACTACCAAGGCGGAAATCAGTCGGATTGCGGACTTTGTCAACGAGAAATAGGAAATTGAGGATTGCTCCCAACTTGAGGATTGCTTTTAAAAAATCTTTCACTCTTGTCGATAGCGTAGTTTATGTTACTAGATTAGAAAACAGGCCGGGAGATGCCACAGTGATTATGTTGCTGGACTCCTACATGGCCGACCTTGGTTAGAGTCCCAGACCCAGTGGTTTGAAACTCATGCCAGGCACATGTGTGTGCATGTCCAGGGTCCCAGGAGAAGAATAGAGAAAAAGGGATTGCAGTGTGGCCATCACCCCTGGGGCATGATTTCTCACTTTCCCTCTTCACTGTCTCTGCCTCTGTCTCTCTCTCTCTCCCCCAGTCAGTGAACACATACAGGCTAAAGCAAAAACCTTTAAAAAAAAAAAAAAAAAAGAGTCAAATGAGACCAAATGTAAGGTAGAAAGTAAAGCTAGTGGGCCAGCTGGTGGTTATGGTGGTTACGGTGGCTGGGTCCCACATGGCCGACTGCAGTTCAAATCTTGGGCCTGGCACCTAAACACACGAGGCACGTGTGCACATGTGTGAACAACATCCTGAAAGGAGGGAGGGGTGCACACTCTAGCAAAAAAAAAAAAAAAAAAAGGAAGCTAATTCTTAATCTAGAGTTTTTTTTATTATGTTGTTATTTTAGAGTTAACGAATTACATGATCCAATGTACCAGTATCGAGTTGACACTGGAAATTTTCAGGTAAGAATTTTCTTTTAACCCTGTTTTATGAAGTGACTGAATTTTGTAACTTCCACGTGTTGTTGGCACGGTCTTGTTAATGGCTGCTGGGCTGGCAGGTGGCACAGTGGTTGGGGTGCTGGACTCCCACGGGGCCGACTGCAGTTTGAGTCCCGAACCTGGAAGCTTGCTTTTTCACTTTCTTTTCTCTCTCTGGTCAAATTAAAATAATAGTAATAATAATAATGATAATAATACCAAATAAAATGAAATAATTCTTTTTTAAAAAAAGATAGCTCAAGGGTAGGAAGTGCGGGGAAGTGAGGGTGTTTTCACCACCCCCACCCCCCCGTGTTTGTTGTGGTGACCCGGCGGCAGCACAGGGCGGATCCAGGGCGCATCACTGTCGTTCCCTTCTGTCCCCTATTCCCAGGCAGGTGGTCGGGCAGTAGTCACGAGGGCCCAGGAACAGACCAAGGGGTCTGTGGCTACCAGTGAGGGGACACGAGAGACAGGCCTGTGGGGACACGGGCCAAGCTGAGGCACGCAGGTTCTTTGAGGCAGAAAGAGCCCCAGGTCCTGCCATGCAGCCCGGTGCCCTGCCTTGGCCGCCAGACGGAGAGTCCGGCACCGAGAGCACAGGGATGGGCAGGCAGGGTGGATGGAGCCTCCTCCGAGGGGCAGGCTCTGCAGGCGAAGGGGTGTTGTCCTCCCTGGAGCCTGACCCTCATCAGAGCCACCAAGCTGTCTTCAGAGGGCAAGGTTTTGTTTCTGTGAACAAAACAATAGAATCGTGCCCTTGTAGACCCAGCGTGTTCCTGAGCATCAGCCCCTCACTTCACAGACAGGGAACTGCAGTCCAGAAAGCTGAGCTTACTCAAGGCTCCTCAGGTCCAGCCCCGGGTCTTTTTTTCCTTCCCTCCCCGCATCCTTCCCTCCTTCCTTTCCTTCCTGTTTTAAATTTACTATAGGGCGCATGCACTCCCGAGGAGGCGGGGGGGGGGGTAGTGAGAAAGCACCTCCTGGGGGAATGGCCATGCCACAGTCCTCCTCCTCCATCCTCCTCTTGGGATTCTGGGTATGCGCACACACGCACCTGGCGTGATTTTCAGGCTGCTGGGTCTGGGACTCGAGCCACACAGTCGGCCGTGTGGGGTGCCTTAATCGCTGGCTCTGGGTCTTGTCTTTGCCAGGAGCTGCCGTCCTCATACGCTGGGATGGGGGTCAGGCCTATACTCAGATGGGGACAGACAGGCCCACCACCATTTCCTAAGCACCTGCCATGTCCAGGCCCTGGGCCTGGAGCGTCCTGTAATGGGAGGAGCTTGGGTTCCCGGAGGGGGGCGAGGGGGCAGAGAATGGGAGCCTGTTCTTGCCGCTCCTGGGTGCCCTTTGGGGTGGAGCCCCTGGCGGGTGCTAGGCTTTCCTGCTACAGTGCCGGTATCAGAGGCGGAGACTCGGCCACACCTCAGCGCTGTCTGGTCCCCAGGGAATGAAGATTTTCTTCATGGTGGTGGCGGCCGTGTATGTCCTGTACCTGCTGTTCCTGATCGTGCGGGCCTGCTCTGAGCTACGCCACATGCCTTACGTGGGTAAGCGGCTCTGGGGCACCACGGAGGGTGGCTGATGGCCAGGAGTGGCTGGAGGTCCCTTCGGGTGACCTCACCCCAGAGAGCCCTGGGACTTGTCCATCACGAGTGGGGCCAGCACCTTTGGTCCCTGGGGGTCAGAACGGGACTGAACAGACCTTGCTGGCCATGAGGAGGGAGGCCTTCAGACAGAGCCAGGGACCCTGGTGCTGTCAGAGGGTCAGTTGCGGGGTGGCACCTGGTACAGGATCCCCGGGCTGTTTCTTAGTCCTCAGTCAGGGTCTGCCCCACTGGTCTCACGGGATCCTCCCCGCCAGAATGGCCACCCGGCCGGCTGCAGACAGGAGGGGTCAGTGCTGTAGTTTCAGGCCTCTGCGATGAGCGTGGCCCCGACTTCCATGTCCACGTCTGTGTACCAAGAGCTTTGTCTTTCAGATCTCCGGCTGAAGTTTCTGACTGCCCTGACCTTTGTAGTGCTTGTCATTAGGTGAGAAACTCCCTTTCCGTGTTTACTTCCGTAAGCATCAGTGTCTGTTCTGTCCTGTGGAATTGATCTCAGGGTACTTCGGCTGCTAGGTGGGGGGCTCTTACCAAGGGCAGGCACGAAGTGTGTTGCCAGCCCCGAGAGCTCGCATTCGCGTTGTAACGTCCAAGGAACGAAGGTGGGCGATTATGCTCCCCCCACCCCACGGCACAGCTGGATGGCCCTCTGGGTGGCGGCCGGGGCCACGTGGGTGACCTGGGCTGGGTTCCTGGCCTGGGTGTGGTGGCCTGTGGTCCTTGCTGACTGGGTGCTGAGGCAGGATTGCAGTGTGGTAAGACCTGATCAGATACCTGCCGCTTCCCTCCTTCCCGCGAGGGTGCGCACTTGCTCTCTTTAAAAGAGTCAGGGAAAGCATGTTTAGCTGCTCATCCGCACCGCTGAGGTTCTCTGCGTGTGGGGGGCACAGTTACAGAAGATGTGAGGGCACATAGGCCTTTGGGCTGCTTCGATGTTCCAAGCTGAGAGCTCAGGGTGAGTGAACACAGCGGGTGTCGCTGAGCAGTGGGCCCAGGGGCGGTGGGAGGCCTGCCGTGCCTGGGTCCCCTCCGGGCAGGTGGGCTGGGCCTGAGAAAGCCCAGACTTCACAGGGGTCTTTGAAATTCCAGGTAATTGGTTGTTTATGATTTGTCTCTTCTCCTAAGGTCAAAATTCAGAGTGGGGCAAGTCTAGTTACCTGCATTTCTTTTCTGGTTGTGTGGCTGTTGCGAGCCCCGTGGGGCCCCTGGGTGTCCGGGCCTGGGCCAGGCTCTCCACCCTGGCCCTGGAGTCCCGGCCTTGCTGAGGGTGAGGACTCCTCTAACCCTCCGAGTCCATTCACCAACCACATGCTATGAACTCAGCCTGGGCTTCTAAGTGAATCGAACTTCACTCGGCATCCGAACTCGCATGGGAGTCATAGTGCACAGGTGTACTGAGCGCCTACCTGAATGCTCGCACGCTGACAGGCAGTTCTCGTCCTCACACCCACACACACGTGTGCCTCACCCTTGAGCTGCCAAGTCCGCCGGCTGGAGGCACCTGTCCGCGGGGAACCTCTGTGTGGTCTGCCTTTGAAGTTGTTATGCTTTTGTGATTGTGTTTGTGGAGTTCCAGGGGACTTGGCTGGCAGCAGGGCATGCGTACACATGTGCATGCGTGTGCGTGTGTGTAGAAGATTCCTGGCAGAAATAACAGTGACTGGCCCAGAGGCATGACAGGGTGACTGTAACCAAGTGCTCGGGGCCGGCGCCTTTTCTCCTCCCGTCTTGACACGGCGCCTCCTTCCCCATGTTTCAGCATCGCCATCCTTTACTTACGGTTTGGAGCACAAGTTTTACAGGACAACTTTGTGGCCGAGCTGTCAACTCACTACCAGAATTATATCCTTTAGCTGGATGGGAGTCCTCAGGCTCTGGGACGCCTTCTGCACACAGTGGTTGGCAACCGCAGCTTGTGAGTCGCTCTCTGAGGCCTCCCCGGACCCGTCTCCTAGATCTGGAGCCCCCCTCCCAGCACACAGTGCCCCTGCCCTGAGGAGGGGGCTGGGAAGGGCAGGACAGTCCCAGTCACAGTGGGTTGAGAGCTGCCCTGTCCCCAGCAGAGCGCTGAGGAGCGGCCCAAGGGCTGATGGGAGCATCTTCTCTCTGAGCATCTCTCCTACTGGTACCCAGATGTGTCCGATGTGGTCTCCCCGGGCCCCTGAGTTACGGCAGGTTGAGCCTGTGTCTTCAGAGCAGGGCTCGTAAAGTACTGGACTGCCTCAGAGTCCCGGTGCCCGCAGAGCAGGGGAGCAGGGTTGAAGCCCCGGGGGGCCCTGCCTCTCCTGATGTCGGGTAGGAAGCATGTGCTTCCCTGCTCCCTGGATGCTGGGGACACGTAGAAGGTATGCCCTCAGTCCTGGGTTCTTGCTGTGAACCTGTTAAATCCCTAGAATTCATGCATAATTTTTCCCTCATTGGGGCCAGATTTCATGGCAAGCTTTCGTTAGACTCTCAGAGGAGTCTGTAACCAGAAGAGGTTAAGAACGCCTGATTGGACAGCTTGTTTCCCATTTGTTTCCTCAGTGTGTGCAGAGGCCTGAGTCCACGGGGCTTTGTGTGCCCAGGGCCCTCCTGCCCTTTCATGCCCAGCAGATCTTGCCCTTGGGCCCAGAAGTGGCGTGCCCCCTAAGGGTTATTTGATATCTGGCAATAGATGTGTCCCTGACTCGCGTCCTGACATCCAGTGTAGCCGGGGCCATTGGTCAGGACGAGGTGCTCATGGCGAGGGCGGCCGGGCCGGAGCAGAGGCACCAGCTGAGCTGTCTAGACACGTGTCTCTCCCTTGACTGGCGGCACCAGCTGAATTCCTGTCGTTCTACGGCTTGTTGAACTTCTATCTCTACACGCTGGCCTTCGTGTATTCTCCATCGAAGAATGCTCTGTACGGTAAGTCACCTGGGGTCTGGGTCTCCGCCTGATAGGGCAGACAGCTGGGTCAGTCCCGACACATTTACTGGGATCTCCGTTATCACTGAGCGTCATGAGTCTCGGTACTCTCTCGTGGCAGACAAGGTGAGTTAATGGGAGGCTCTGCGTGTTGCTTAGAACACAAGTGACCCTGAACCGTGTGAGGTCTCCACAGCCCTGACAGGAGTTTCCTGTTAGCGGTTCCTGGCACATGTGGTATGACCATCAGCCAAATGCCGTAAAGCCTGCCGCATACAGTCCACCAGCAAGCCAGAGTGTACCTAAAAAATCCCCAAAACAGAACCCAACTAGCCTCTCACATGAGGAGTGAAAGGATGAAAGGTCTGGGATGGGGTCGCACCTGCCATTTTCCACTTTCAGACCCCTCGCAGACAGGGCCCCACCTGAGCGTCGCAGCAACCACAGGGTAGCGTAGTCCCCTCCCCCATTCAGAGCAAGGACCTTGGAAGGGGCTGCTGCAGCTGAGGACTGGAGGGGGCAGGCCCAGCAGGCATGACTCCCACCCCGGGCGACCTTGGTAGGAGGGGCAGGGGGTCAGCAGGCGGGCTGCCCTCGTTCGCCCACCCTCCTTGCAGGCTCTCACCCACTTCCCAGCAGCCTGCCCGGCAGCTCAAGCACACAAGGGACAGCTCCTTGAGCTGTGCTGTCCGGGCTTGCAGACTGGGATGGCAGAATCCGGATTCGAATCCACGTTCTTCATCTCTGGCAGCAGGCTTCTCCCAGGACAGCACTGGGCCCCTCTAGGCTCATGCTGAACTGCTTGAGATAGAAGTGCTCTCGTTGCCTTGCAGAGTCCCAGCTGAAAGACAACCCTGCATTTTCCATGCTGAACGACTCGGACGACGACGTGATTTACGGGTGAGCACCGCATCTCTTGAAGGCTGCCTCGCCATGGGCATCCGCCTGGCGTTTGGGATGGGTTCTTCTGAATTAGTTTTTAAGCTTTGGATCATTTACCCGGGAACATCTAGGGAGTGCCTGGGTCTCTGTCCAGGCCTAATTTGGGCTTCACTGTGGTAGTTTTCTTTTGCTCAGAGTCTGCAGTGGGTGGTGACCAGAACAGCACTTTCAGGACCGATGGGCTCTGCTGGGAGTTGGGTTGGGTAGGCACTGCCAGTTGGCGGGGAACTGAGAGTGAGGCTGTGCAGTGAGTCCTTGCAGAAGGGCGCGCTGGTGTGAAAGGCTACATGAGGAGCTGTCGAGCTGAATGGTATCAAAGGTCTCTTTGGAAATAGGAGCGACTATGAGGAAATGCCTCTGCAGAACGGCCAGGCCATCCGGGCCAAGTACAAGGAGGAGTCGGACAGCGACTGAGCCCCCGGCAGCTGCGCACGCACGGAGCCTGGCGTCCCTCGTGGCCGGTTCCTGGCCTCCGCCTAAACCCACTTGGTTCACTTTCTCAGAAGCAAAGATTTCATGTTCCTCATTTGTTTACATATTTTTAAAAAGAGCAAAAATCGAGGATAAATTTAAATGCTGGGCCCAATTTATTGCCAAGGTGGTTAAGTCTGTCTGGTAAGAGAGACTCTGTTAACATTTAAACACTAGGTTCTTTTCATAGAGTTCCAGTGAGAGAGCACCTTTTTCTATGGTGAGAAAGAAATTACCCATTTTTAGGAGAATTAATTACGTGCTTAGTTTTCCCTGAGTGACTCCAGCTCCAGGTCCCAGAAGCCCTCAGGGCTGAGGCCCACATGCGGCGGTGTTGCTTTTCTGCCTGCCTTTATCCACCGTGGTACCGTGTTCTTGTCCCTTCCCACTCCCAGGCTGGCCTGCCTGTGCAGTGGCCAGTGCCGGGGGGACGCAGCCTGCCATGGCGGTAGCTCACACCAGCTGCATTTTGTGAATCGTGTGAATCCGGACTCATTAGGAAAATGGTGGATGCTGGCTTCAGCCCCTCCCTGTCACTAAAGCAAAGATGACAGTGTCCTGGAGTCCTGAGGAGGGTCGATAAATTGGATGAGGGCAGGCTGAGGTCACTTGCCAGTTGCCAGCTCCTGGGGGAAAGGCCCACTGGCCCCAGCATGTGTGTGTGTGCACGGATGTGACTGAATGGACTTCCCTGGGCGGGGGCGGCAGGAGGCAACCACCCCCATCCCAGGGATTGGTAGTTTCTGCAGCTCTCTTGGATATGACACCTTAGAGAACTTTATTTTTTTAATAAAAACAAAATGAATGAACGATATACTATTATAGATTATCTCCAGAAAGTTTGTCAATTGCACATTTGGAAACTAGATGAAAAGAAAGTAAAAACATTTTAGTGGTTTTTGCAGCAACATCTTTGAGTGCAAGGTGACCTGCTTGGAAACCATTGCTGTCCCGTGTTCCACGTGGCGGTCAGGACAGCAGTGAGTTACTGTGGGACGAAACGTCTTGGGCATAGCTGAACCTGTGTCACCCACAGGCCCAGGGGTGATCCTCAGTCCTTGTCAGAGTCCAGGTAAGACATGCACAGTAGCACCTCCGTTGCTACGCGGTCAGTGTTGTCCTGACTGGGCCACGTTGGAGGTCACTGTGCCACTCTGCAGGCCACACCTGCATTTCTTCACCTGTGCGCCAACGGGCTCCTGGATCCACGCCATGGACACTGCTCGCTTCCCTTCACATCTGATTTAAACTAGCGATAATGTACCTTTACTGCAGGTCCCACTTACAGTTGTTTAAAAACCTTGTAAATATGAATGTTTTCATTAAAACAGCTGTATTATTGGAAGGGTAATTCAAGTTTACATAATTTTTACATTTGCAATGACATGATGACTTTTTGATTCTGTGCAGAGGTGTTAAAATTTTTCTGTTACCGAATTTTACAACTTCAGATACTACTAAATAATTTTATGTAAACTGATGGTTTGTGCTGATTAGTGTATTCTAATATGTGATAGAGTTTACAAGTTTTAATAGTTATAAAATCATCGTCCATGATTTGCAATGCTGTTATTTATCAGTAAATGTAAAATATCTGGGGGCTAAAATAATGGTCACATACATTAGAACGTTTTGAAACTTGCCTTTGTCCTATAGTGTAATTAAGAACTGTATCTTCACACATTGATTTTCAATGACATCACTGAAGTGAAAAACATGGCTTATTTATTTACTTTTGTAACTAGGCTGGAAACAAAAAAAAAAACGACAAGGGAAGTAGTTGAGGGGTACGGCTACTAGATCATACAGCTTCCACTTCTCTTCCCTGGTGTGTCATGTGCACCAACATACCTCACTGTCCATGGAAACGTTTGCTAGAGCATAGAACGTTTACCACGTAGCGTATGTGCTATAGGTATTAAGGTAAAACACTAAAGTCTGCCAGATACTTTTGACAGTAGTGAGAAAATTCTTTTTCTTCAAGGGAAAGGTTTTTTTAAACTTAAATTATAAATTCAAAGGGCCAATTTTAGTTCTTTCATGGTAATAGCTTGAATGACATCATCTTCAGATATTTTTTCCTACTGGTCTGGTCCAGGGCAACCTGGAAGATGGCCGGAGTATTTCACGGTTTCCCTAGGGAGAGCTTCCTTATCCGTGTGGATAACAGGTCTGCTTGATTTATTATTAAATCATCGCCGCAGTGACCAAGTGCTGTTTTCTCTCATGAGCCCCATCTGAGAGGCTTGAGAGAGGATATGTAAAATCTAACTCGAGGTTTCTAAGTTGCTACTGTACATAATTTGAAAATGTCACCAGCTTCAAGTAGTTCAGGAACTGTTTGCTGAAGGTACGGTTAGGTCAAATAGGTTACAGTGGGCTCACCTATTTTCTGAATCCTTTTCACAGGAAAACAGACTCATAAAAGTTGGGATAATTGAAAGAGATGTCCCTAAGAACACCGAACAGACTGGACTTAAAACACTGAAGCGTATTTGTGTACTTTGAGCGGTTTAGAAACCAGTTGCCTCTTTATAAGGATACAGATCTTTTCCCCATGCCAAAGGGAAGTAGCTGTGGTCTGCGACATCTTGTTATGCTGTTTTCTCTTTTCCTAATGCCCGCAGGCATGGACGTGTGTCAGAGGATGAGAAAAAGTGCCCGTGTGCGTGCTGTGATCCCCTTTCTCCCACTCCTTCTCCCCATCAGGATCCTGGGCATACAAGCACACACACATACGCCTGGCTTGAGCTGCCAGGGCTGGGATTCGAACCATAGCTGGCCATGTGGGATCCGGCTCCTTCCACACAGCGCTTACTTGCTGCGCCCTGCGGTTTATCTCCAGCAGATGTTTTCTATATACTGGTAACTGCAACACCATGCTATGAAACAGAAGGACTTTCTACTACTGAAAACTGCCTTTTTACAAAAGACTGTAAATATTTGTAAAGTAAATCTACAGTAAACTTTAGGCTCAAAAGGAGAGAACTATTTGCCTTTGGAAGCTGCTGGCAGAGCACAGCACCACTGGCTGGGGTGGTAGCTGGATCCACCTGGGAAAAGGGGACTTTGTTTTTGGCAAACTCACGTCTGGGGAATGGCTTCCTTCTGATACTACCTTTCCGGTCAATGGTAATAAATTTTTAAATACTCCTTACATGTATCTTGTTTGCTCTTGGCATGTAGAATTAATTCAGTCTTTTAGATGAGTGTTTTAAGAAAAGCAGGGATTTTTATTTTTTTGTTTTGTTTGTCTCGACAAGAAGACATGGTAGTGTCTTTATTACCAGGTCTAACTTGGTCTGTGGACAGGCATGGAGGTGAAGACAGAGGCCAGACTGTGGGGCCCGCCTCCCTACTCATTTTGATATGTGACTAAATCATATCATCTCCAGACACATTCCCTGATTTTCAAATAACTGCATAGGTGTAGACATAATTGGGAAAGCACTTCGTAAGCCATGAAGTACTGAAACAGATTGCAACTGGCACAGGAAGAACGAGGATGTGGATGATCACTGTGGTGTCCTGACTGTGGCCCAGGCAAGGATGCACTGGAACATTTCCACAGAGCAGGAGGGGCCTGCCCACCTTCCACCCCTCGGCCCCCAACTCGAGGGGAGGGAGTTTAGGGAGGAGGAGCTGGGAACCAGACAGAACCCAGCAGACCTGGGTGTGGTGTGGCCTGGGCCTGAGGCAAGAAATCAGCAAACTGCTGGAGAAGATAAAGCAGAGCTGGACTTTGTTATGTTTTATAGATTCTGAAGCCATCAACAGGAAGAGTTGATTCTGAAGATTATGAAAAACACAACAAACTTTACACTTGAATAATTTATTATCCTAACAAAAGTATAAAGTGTGGAAAATGAGTGTACTTGAATCATTTCAGAGTGCAGGAAGTTTCACACTAGCAGACTGTAGTTTTAGCACCTTTGAAAAGAAATACCCAGTTAAGACAAGTGGCAACTCGGGCTTGACTACCTGCAGCGACGCCCTCATCTGACTGGGGACACACGCTTCTGTAACAGTGCCACCATCTGCTTTTTTCTCTACATTTTGAGAGTGCCACAAAACACACTTAAAGGAGATGAGAAAGGTGTTCACTGAGTCCAGGATGGCCGTGAGGGGAGGAAGAGGTGTGAGACTAGGAGGGAGGGCGCAGGGGGAGGCTCAGATGGACAGTCCGAAGGCACTGACGATGCAGTACATGGTCTTGTTCTCCCACCGCACAGTGCAGCTCCCTGCGGGGAGAGGACAGGTCAGCTCTGACCACGAGGTGCCGGGGGGGACTTGCCACTCACGCCCTCACACTCAAGCACTGACCTTCAAAGTACCCAAATAAGGATGACTAATAAACAGGCATGCACACACATGAAACAGCTAGCCCACATCTCATAAAACACTCTTAAGTAATATGTATCTTGGCAAGGCCTGAGAAGGTTCTGGAAAGCTTTCAGGGGAAAACACACACGACAGGACTTCACAAGCATGGATGACAGTCATACCGTCAGTGGAGCTGTCCCAGAAGCAAGAACTCGCCGTGTGCAGTCCAGCCCCGTTCTTCTGCATAATCACACAGGTCACTTCAATGCAAACGAGCTCTTATTAGAGAAAGCTGGCAGCCACACCAGTTGCCTCTGCCATTTAGCACAGGTAGAGATCAACAGCTAGTTGCATTCCTTGTCCCTCTAGACTGACTAAACGTGCTTCCCTTCCTTTACCCCTTGTTCTAAAAGCCTCTGATCAAAACCCCATGAAGCCCTGTGGGATGCCCTACAATGCACCAGCAGCATAGGCCAAGGGGAGCGTCCACGACACAAGTGGCCTGCTCCTGCTGGGGACTCGGGCGGCCAGGCACCAAACCACCATGCTCACTCTCTTCTGGCACTGGACCCTGTTCTGATCCGTTTTTGAGACCACAACCAAAACACGCGAGAAACCCAAATCCATTACCAATGTACTTAAAAGGCTTTCCCAGCTTGGTGAGCTGGCTGAGGGTCTGCTCCACCACGTTGGTGGTCCACTGGTTCACCTTGCTGTGCTGGTAAGCGTTCCCGCCGATGGCGCTCTCTATGGCCTAGGGGACAGCGAGGGCAGGGGGACAGTGAGCGGGATGCCCCCAAGACGCCTTCCAGTCACCCCAAGAACCCATGAAAGGAAATTTATGTAAAATGTTACATCTACTTTTAATCATGACTCCTTCACAAATACGCCTTTTGTTTAATAACGTTGTATCCAATTTAAGTAAGTTTTATACTTGTCTTTAAAATTCATACTTAGGGGACCAGCAGTTAGCGTAATGGTTATGTCGCTGGACTCCCATGTAGTCGACCATGGTTTGCATCCCAGACCCGGTGGCTTAAACTCACGCCGGGCGCATGTGCATGCGTGCCTAAGATCCCAAGAGGAGAATGGAGGAGAAGGGATTGCGGCGTGGCCATCCCCCCGGGGGGGGGGTGATTTCTCGCTTTCTGTCTCTGTCTGGCGAGCGCACGCACCCTATAGCAAAAACCTCTCATAATAAAAAAAATATATATTCATACTTAGCCTGCCACACTTACTAAAAACAGTGTGACCTAAAGATTGGATTTAATGCTGACTGCTGCTATAACACCTGGAGATAAGCAACACAGTCTTTGCCTATCGAGGCCAGAATAAACTCCTTTTTATTCTTTTTATCATGAGAGACAAAAAGTGTGTGCGTGAGAGGAAGTGAGTGGAGGGAGAACATTTCTGAGAGCCTAGGCTGCGTCATGCGTCCCTGGTCTCAAAGCATCTGCTCAGGTTGGGCGGGATGGTGAACCTAGGCCGCCACGGGGTCTCAGCCAGAGCCCAGCAGCACCCTCCTGCAACACCAGAGCTGGCCCCCTGTCCCTTTAAATGTGTAATACTGTTCCGCCCACCTGACGCTGTCCGACGTCTACCGGCTAACACTATACATGAGCCCATGTGCGTCTGTCATCTGAACTGACTGTACGAACCTATGCGGATCATCACAGTCAAAAATACTTCTTTTATCCAGCATTTTCTGGGAACATGTCACCACGTAAGTGTAATTTCCACATAACTAAAGAGCCCTTTATATTGCAAAGTTTCTTTGTGATGAAAATGTTTTCTTCAATTCCCTCCTTTTCTCTGCTGTATTCTAGGGCAACTCAAGATCTGCAGAGCTGGTCCCTGCTCTTGCTGAGCTCATGCTGCTCCCAGCATAGGACTTTCCAGGTCTGTCTGTCGGTCCCTTTCATGGGGATGTCTGTTAGTGTGTCTGTATCTGGGCCGCTTTCCAACTGCTGTGCTGCAGACCAGAAAACCAGGCCTTTATGTCAGCTCTGATCTAAACTAAAAATGAAATATCCAGTGAGGGCCACACTCTGTCCACTCACAGGGGCGTGGCCATCCCCCCGGGGGGGGGTGATTTCTCGCTTTCTGTCTCTGTCTGGCGAGCGCACGCACCCTATAGCAAAAACCTCTCATAATAAAAAAAATATATATTCATACTTAGCCTGCCACACTTACTAAAAACAGTGTGACCTAAAGATTGGATTTAATGCTGACTGCTGCTATAACACCTGGAGATAAGCAACACAGTCTTTGCCTATCGAGGCCAGAATAAACTCCTTTTTATTCTTTTTATCATGAGAGACAAAAAGTGTGTGCGTGAGAGGAAGTGAGTGGAGGGAGAACATTTCTGAGAGCCTAGGCTGCGTCATGCGTCCCTGGTCTCAAAGCATCTGCTCAGGTTGGGCGGGATGGTGAACCTAGGCCGCCACGGGGTCTCAGCCAGAGCCCAGCAGCGCCCTCCTGCAACACCAGAGCTGGCCCCCTGTCCCTTTAAATGTGTAATACTGTTCCGCCCACCTGACGCTGTCCGACGTCTACCGGCTAACACTATACATGAGCCCATGTGCGTCTGTCATCTGAACTGACTGTACGAACCTATGCGGATCATCACAGTCAAAAATACTTCTTTTATCCAGCATTTTCTGGGAACATGTCACCACGTAAGTGTAATTTCCACATAACTAAAGAGCCCTTTATATTGCAAAGTTTCTTTGTGATGAAAATGTTTTCTTCAATTCCCTCCTTTTCTCTGCTGTATTCTAGGGCAACTCAAGATCTGCAGAGCTGGTCCCTGCTCTTGCTGAGCTCATGCTGCTCCCAGCATAGGACTTTCCAGGTCTGTCTGTCGGTCCCTTTCATGGGGATGTCTGTTAGTGTGTCTGTATCTGGGCCGCTTTCCAACTGCTGTGCTGCAGACCAGAAAACCAGGCCTTTATGTCAGCTCTGATCTAAACTAAAAATGAAATATCCAGTGAGGGCCACACTCTGTCCACTCACAGGCAATGGACAGAAAACCAACAGTCCTGCGACCCGAGGTGTGCACGGTGGTTAAGGACAGGGTCGAGAGCCTGTGCAGGAGCCCAGCGACCCTGATTTCTCCCTGCAAACCTTCCTATCTGTCCTGGACTTCGTGCAGGCACATCGCACACTGGCTCCTCCTCTGCCATGCCTGCTCCCCACCCAGCTCAGAGGGTACAATCAGGGTGGGGCTGGCAGCTCTGGATTGTGGGGAGGACACTCTGACCAAACCTGGACACTGTCCAGGGTGGGGTGGGCCTTCATCTAGCTACACCTCTTAATTCTGTCAACTCCCCACCACACTTTGAAACTCACTGTTTCTCAGGGAGGGAGGAAAACGCTCCTGCAGTTTTGGACCCATCCAGATTTGCTCCTGCTTGGTACCTAAACAGCTTCAGTTCAGAACTGATCCACTGCCGGGCTCACCCACCGAGGCCAGTGAGGCACGGTAAAGGGACACTTGCACGTCACCTGCTTCCTTGTACTGGAAACATGTCATTTTAGTTGTACCTGTTGCCTGGGAGCCGAGTCACAAACAAAAAGACAAACTAGGCTTCCTGACAGACCAACCTGACCACTCCTGGCTGTGTTCAATTCACCCACTTCCTGCTCCCCGTGTTCCACACGAAATATGGTATTTAGAAAAAAAATGAAAAGCAAACTTATAGCCCCTACAGCAACCCAAAAACAGGTCTGCAGTAAAGAGTGAATGGCAGAGGGACCAACAGTTAAGAGTAAAGGCTATGTCGCTGGACTCCCATGTAGGTGACCGCGGTTCGAGTCCCGGACCCGGTGGCTTAAACTCACGCCGGGCGCGTGTGCGTGCGTGCCCAACATCCTGAGAGGAGAATGGAGGAGAAGGGATTGCGGCGTGGCCACCCCCCCAGGGGGTGATTTCTCGCTTTCTATCTCTCTCTGTCTGTCTGGCAAGCACACATGCCCTACAGCAAAAACCTTTCCAAAAAAAGAAAAAAAAAAAAAAGAGTAAATGGCAGGAAAAACATCACTGCTTTTGTACACTGCTCTGGCTGTCACCCTGGCATGTGCCAGGAATCTGCATTCAAGTCCATTCCAAATTATTACGTGTGGACCCTCAAGTGGTGCTACTGAATTCAGATCGTCTCATGACCTCTCAGTCAATGGCTTCAATATTTTTGCTCAGTCTTATGGGGCACAGAAGCTGACTAGGAAGACCTTTCTGGTCTCATTCCTGTCCCAGACTACCTGGCTCTCAGCATCATTCCAAGCATACCTGCCTCCTTTCATGACGTCACCACCCCCACCAAGGGCCTCCTTTCATGACGTCACCCCCCCACCACGGACCTCCTTTTATGACATCACCTCCTACACCAAGGACCTCCTTTCATGACGTCACCCCCCACCATGGACCTCCTTTTATGACATCACCCCCCACACCAAGGACCTCCTTTCATGACGTCACCCCCACCAAGGACCTCCTTTTATGACGTCACCCCCCACCAAGGACCTCCTTTCATGACGTCACCCCACACCAAGGACCTTTTATGACGTCACCCCCACCAAGGACTTCCTTTCATGACGTCACCCACCCCAAGGGCCTCCTTTCATGACGTCACCCCCCACACCAAAGACCTCCTTTTATGACATCACCCCCCACCAAGGGCCTCCTTTCATGACATCACCCCCCACACCAAGGACCTCCTTTTATGATGTCACCCCCCCACCAAGGACTTCCTTTCAATGTCACCCCCCACCAAGAGCCTCCTTTCATGACATCACCCCCCACCAA
>NW_006159977.1:425084-430401 GCF_000334495.1 Tupaia belangeri chinensis | reverse complement strand
CCCCCCCCCAAGGACCTCCCTTTTATGACGTCACCCCCCACCAAGGACCTCCTTTCATGACGTCAGCCCCCCACCAAAGACCTCTGCATATGTTATCCACAGCCCCCAAAATCTGCCACCTCTTTTTATAGGGTTACCCCTGCTCCTACTTAGTTTTTCACAGCTCAGCTCTGAAAGGTCCCAAAACTCACACAGTGAGTCAGATTCCTCTTTAAATGCTCTCACTGCCCCACGTCATGTGCATACAAACTTACTTTCTATGATTATGAGGATCTGCCCTCTCCTCCCCCACAGGGTAAATTCCAGGAAGCAAGACCATGTCTTTTTTGCTCACTAGTCAGCCCCTTGCAGTGCTACCTCAATAGGGTTTTTTTTTAAGGAATGAAGGGAGAACAAATATCCCTTTGTCTCTTACCCTCATCATCTAAGGGAGGTACTGTGATCAGTAACAATAAATATGTAGTTTAGTAATGTAACAAAAATAACTGAATGACTAGATCATCAGGTTCTGAATAATGACAAGTTGATTGTTCACTTCTTTCTCTTTCTTTTTTAAAATGTTAATCTTGCCAGAGACTGCCTGCTCTTACTGGGGGGAAGGGGAGGTAGAGGAGCATGAGAGAGGAAGAGGGAAAGCACTCCCCGACAGGGGATGGTCACACCTCGATTCCTTCTCCACCTCTCCCTTCTTTTAAGATTTTGGGCATGTGCACATGCACACACACACACACCCTGTCCACCAGGTCTAGAACTTGAGCTGCGGTTGGCCATGTGGGATCCAGCTGCCTTAACCATCATGCCACCAGCTGGCCTGATTATTCAATTTTCTCATATTCTCTGTTCATTAAACACTGGAAACATGTATTTGTATGCTGTGAGTCTTTCATGGTAAAATGTTATAGACTCAAACTGTGGTAACATTCATTAATAATGCTATGTACAGATAATGTCCTGTTTGATTTAAAATATATAATTTACATAATATGGGAGTAATTCTGGTTTGGATACTCCATAAAGTGAAAACTGTTATTTGAAATGCCAAAACACAGGCTCCGCTGAAACAATTCCAAGCTACTATTTAAAACACATTCTTTTCATTCACTGATATAAGCCATTAACAAAATATTTAAAAAACAAATATTTCTCCTCTTACCTCTTTTACAATGTTGCTCACTTCATCAACAACAAAAGCTGTCTGAAAGGAAGAAAATTTAGTTAGGATTTATTTATTTATTTTTAGGTTTTTGTCATAGGGCACATACGCTTGCCTGAGAGAGGGAGGGAAGGTGAGATCACCCACGGGGGGGTTTGGCCATGGCACAATCCCTTCTCCATTCTCCTTTTGGGATTTTGGGAACGCACATACATGTGCCCAGACACCAAGTTCAGGATTCAATGGTGGTGGCCCATGTGGAAGTTCAGCGCCTTAACCCCCATGCCACCTGCTGGCCCCAAGGTTTGACTTTTTTAAAAAAGATGCTCCCACTGCATTGACAAATGCAAATTCAGGTAATGAACATAATTTAGAAATGAAGACTTTAGAAATAACCTCACTTTTCCAAAGAATGTGTTCCAGAAACATCAGGTGGATCCTGAGGGTGTCACAGCAAGTACGCAACAGTTGGGGACTAGCGTACACGTGACAGGTGTGGGGCCACAGTCCACGACTTCACTTTAAGCTAGAATTCCACTTCTCCTTTCACTTCAGCTGGCTGCTTGGATGAATCCATACAGAAGCTGAATGAGTTACCTGGCCTTGCATAAATTAACCGATGCTGCTTAAGTAATCCATCCGTAAAATTCTCTCTTCCCTGACGTTAAGTGACTATAAGACATAAAACACTGCGTTTTTGTTTCAATCTTTTTTTTGAAATTTTTGCCAGAGGGCATGTGTGGCCCCTGAGACAGAGGGGGGTGACCAAGAAAGCCCCCATGATGGGGCGTGGTCACTTGCAACCACTTCTCCTCCGTCTCTCCCTCCTTACAGGATTTTGGGCATGCACATGTGCCTGGTATGTAGGGTCTGGGACCCGAACCTAACAGCTAGGCCATGCCCAAGGGTTGGTTTGTTTCTAAGCCATCGCGAATCATCAGGTTTACAATCAATACTATTTCCAGACGAGTACTTTTCCTCAGCGCTGTCTTGCGCCTGCGCTAGCACAGCTCTCTGCCAGGGGGTCAGGATGACCTGGGAGGGGCTGCCAAGGTAACCCAGCCAGCTTCCGTTTTACAATGGTAGATGTGGATGCCCACAAGGTCATTCCTGAAAATAACAGTGGTCAGGCACGTGCCTGCCACTGTGCCGCTTTGTGTGGGGACAACAATTTACAGTCACTGTCTAGGCCCAGGAATGGCACTCAGCTCTGGCCACAGCCTGGAGAGGGCAGCCTGAGGCCCTCGGCAGTGTGTTTCCTGGTGGAATAAAGGCAGACAGACCCTGTTGTGGCAATGAGTTCCCTCCCTGCCTGGCAGCTGGTCACTGTGGTCCTGCCCTGTTTTAGTGACCCTCCCCTTTCTTTTCAGAATTAGGAATTAACTGCCCAAAGCCACCTCACCTGCTGGACTAGGAAGTCACAAAGTAGAAGTGTGCTCTAATTCCAGCTCTCACAAATGAGGTGGCTAAGTGGCTTCATTGTTCCTGTCTAAACTGAAGGGGCTGTTCAGTGATCAGCCCGCTGGACGCCATGGAGGACCAGGCCCTGACTGCCTTCTTGTAGGCAACTTCGGAAAAACCTACTGAGTTAAGAGTTTCTGAGTATCTCAGAGCGTCCCTCACTTAACGTTCATAGGATCCTTCCAAGTGACTGCAGTGATCCTGAACCGTACGTGGTCAAAGGATGAAAAGGTTTGAGGGTTTTACTTTCGTGGAAAGTAAAAATTATTGTATTGAATTCACTGGAGAGTTTCAACTTCCACAAAAAAGATGAACAATGAGAGAAGAGTTACAAAGGCCTAAGACCCTGAACTTATAAGGCATGCAAAAAAGGCTTAGTTGAGAGGCTGATGAGAGGGCCAGGAGGGAAAATGACTAACTACTCAAGGCATGCTACTAGAAGATACTCATGGTCTCCTCCTCCCATGGCATCCAGCTCCTGTAAAGCAGATCACTCTGTGGGCCCAGCAGGTGGTGTGGTAATTAAGGCATTAGACTCCCACAGAGCTGACAGTGGTTTGAGTCCTGGATCCAGTGGCTTGAAAATTGTGCAGGGCACCTGAGTGTATGTGCTGAAATCTGAACGGAGGTGAAGGGATTGTGGCGTGGCCATCACTTCTAAGGGTTGATTTTTCACTTTCCTTCTCACTATCTTGCTCTGTCTCTCTCCAGCAAGTGCGCACAGCCTATGGCAAAAACTTAGGGGAAAAAAAAAAGATCACTCTGTTCAGCTCCTTCATTTTATAGACAGGCAACTGAGATCCGGAACAAGAAGTCTCTTGGGAGGGCAGCCAGTGGCACAGTGGTTAAGGCATGTGGACCCCCCACGGCCAATAGCATGGTTTGAGTCCTGGCCTGGAGACCTGAAAAACACGCCAGGTGTGTGTGTGCATGTCCAAAATCCAGAGAGGAGAATGGAGAAGATGGTATTGTGGTGTTGTCATTTCCTCTGGAGAATGATTTCTCACACACCCTCTCACTGTCTCTAATCGTCAGTGAGCACAAGCACCCTATGGAAAAAAAACTAAAAAAAAAAAAAGAAAAAAGTCACTTAGCTACCTCATTTGTAGAATGAGGTAGAGCTGAAATTAGAATGCACTATGAAGAGCTTTCTCTTAGCACTTTCATCACTTTTTTAAAAAAAGTTTGATTCATGGGGCCAGCATGTGGCATGTACTCAAAATCCCAGAAAGAGAATGGAGAAGGGACTGCGGTGTGGCCATGCCCCCTGGGGAAGTTCCATTTCTCTCCTATAGGTACAAGTGCCTATGGCAAAAACCTAAAAGCAAGTTTTACCTGGTGATATAATATAAGCCATTTTCTGATATTACACTATATTAGTTAATAGTTTATGGGGAAAAGGTTTTCCTTTGCTCCAGAACCACATCGTCTCATAATTATTGACTTGGCTGCTGTCAGCATCCAAAAACTAATTTATGACACTATCATAGAAAGCTTGTGTTAGGAGCCAGCAGGTGGTATGGTGGTTGAGGAGCTGGATTCCCACATGGCTGACCATAGTTCAAGTCCTGGACCTGGTAGCTTGCTTTCTCAATTTCTCTCTCTGGTGAGCACACATGGCCTATAGCAAATTTTAAAAATAAAGGAGGCTTAAAAAAATAATTCTAAAAAAAAAAGTTTGTGTTAGTTAAAAATTCAGACCCAAACTGAAACTCTAGATCAGTACTTAGGTCTTATTTTTTATTTTTTCTTCCTCAGATAGTTCCTCCTTAAACTAGTTTCAAACATGCTAAAACGTCAAACCTCACCAAATGTATCTATCGTTTTAATTTTGTTAGGCTGCATAATACACAGGACTCTGAATTTCAACCAGGGTTGACCAGCCAGAAGAAAACAAGCAACTATTCTTTAACAGCAGCGTCCATCAGCTGTCTTCCTTGCAGGCCTGTGAGCTCCAAGAGTGCCATTTTAGCAGCACACCGTGAAGACGAGTACCTTCGGCTTGACAAATAACTGTGTGCTTCACCCTTCTTCCTTATCGCGGCAAGAGCCTATTTATTCCCGCAAGAATGAGCTCTTATGGACGTCTCAAACCGCTAGGCGCTGTTCTCACTCCCGACCTCGGTGGGGTGGGCGTGGCCCCGAAGGAAGGGTGCGGAACCAAGACAAAGCCGGCTCTGCCATTGTGGCCCTCCGCCTTCTGCAGACAGCCTGGACATCGAACCCAAGACCCGAGGCCTTGGGGAGGAGCCTGTCCGCGCTCACGACTCCGGCTCCTGCGTTAAAATGCTCAGGGCTTCCGCCTCCAAGCCCTGGCCGAGGAGCGGGCCCGGGCCGGGGTCTGCATCACTGGCCAGAAAGCGGAGTAGCGTCACCCGCCCGCTGCGGGCCGGGGACGAGGCCGCTGGGTCCCGGCGTGAAGATGTTCGGAACGCCCTGGGCCGCCCTGGACAGGGCCTGGGGGCCGCCGGCGCGGGAAGCAGTTGGTCCCCGCGGCCTCCCGCGTCGCTCCCGGCCAGGGAAACGGCCGCAGAGCCCGAGCCGGCTGCGGCTGGGCGAAGCCCCGTTATCTGCCGGCCGGACCAGGAGCAGCCCGGCAAGCCGCAGGAGGAAGGCGGCCACGGCTCCGCGGGCTAGACCACCTGGCCACCCGCGCCCAGAGCGGCCTTCGCCTTCCCGTCGCCGACCGGACGGTTACCTCCT
>NW_006159977.1:409763-425019 GCF_000334495.1 Tupaia belangeri chinensis | reverse complement strand
GGCGGAGTCCGGGGCGGGCCCCGAGTTGTCCCCTCCTCCTGTTCTCCGGGAGGTGGTAGTTTCCATGGGAACCTATCGGGGTAGCCTGGCGACTTGACTAAACTTCAGCAACGGAAAACACAGGGACCAAAGCCAGCCCGGAGAGGAGGTGTGGTCCCGCCCGTCCGCCTTCGAGGCTGCGGGACCAACTGCCGCAGTCAGCCGGGCGACACCTGGTGGCAGGTGTGAGGGCAGCGCGCAGGGTGACACTTGGGGGTCTAGGGCCAGAGAGCCCAGCTGGCTGAAGGAAACTGTCCTCTGGGCAGGCACGAGTTTCCCTCCACGCGGGCGGGCGCGGCCCCGAAGCGCCGAACTCCCGGCAGCTTGGTCCGCGCAGCAAGGGGCTGGACTTGCACCGGCGTCTCGTCTTGCACCGACTCGGAGACTGCTCTTTCTGGTCTCCCGTGCACTGGCGTCCAGCTGCCACTTCCCGCTCCACAGCGCAGCTGCTGGAACCCGCTCCGCATGCCCCAGGGAAGAGCAGGCCGCGGAGGTCCTGGGGGCCCCGCCTTCAGGCCATCAGCAACCCTGTTCTAGCCTGTCCCTGGGCCCCTGTTCAGGGTTGGTTATCTAAGCCCTGGAAAACGACTGACCACAGCTAGCCGGTCTACTGGGGGCTTATCGGAGCACCTCAGGGAAGACCCGGCCACTCCAAAAGATGCGTCCCCGCTATCTCCCGTGATTGGGAACTGTGGTGTCTGCGTGATGGGACCTTGGCATGTCTTAGCTCGGAATCTCCCTTACGGAGAGGCTTTCTCTAACCGCTGGGTCAGAGCGTGACCCTTCTCTACACTGCGTCCTGCGCTTTTCCTTCTAGCACATTCCTCGGTTTAGAAGGCTATTGTAGTGTGGATATGCTTTGTCCCCAAAAGGTACACGTTCTGGAGGCTCAGTCCCCAGAGTAATGGTGTTGGGAGGTGGTGAGACCTGTAGAAGGTGGTTAAGGCGCTGGACGCCCACATGGCAGACCGCAATTCGAGTCCTGGGTCTGGTGGCTTGAAAAATCACCCAGGGCCCATGTGTGTGCATGCCCCAAATTCTGAGAGATGAAGGAGAAGGTGGTGTAGCATCACCCGAGAGTGATTTGTCACTTTCTCTGTCTCTTCAGCGAGCATATGTGCCCTATGGCAAATACCAAAACAACAACAACAAAAACGGTGAGGCCTTAGCCAAACTGCTTGTGTGGGCATCACAGGTCTCTCTAGAAGGAGTAGGTTAAGGTGTCCCTAACCCCAAAGGTAAGCGCTGTCCACAGGTCTCTTGCTACATAGTCACCCAGTGTTGCACTTTTTTGTCTGACAACACAGTAACAAACTAAGATGTCTTCATGACCACTTGTTAGGGTGTCCCCACATCTAGAATCTAAGTCCCAGGCAGGCAGAATCATTTCATTCACTAATGCACCCCCTTCCCTAACACTGTGCCTGGCACATAGTACATGCACAGATAAAATCTAGTGACTGAATGATTCCCCCTCGGCGGTAGCTGTGTCGGACACCCCAGTGGGCAGAACTGGGCAGCGGAGAAAGATGCACCTGTGCCTCCTGTGGAAATGGAGGACCATGACGAGGAGGCCAGGGGGTAACAGAGCAGGCTGTCCTGCACAGCCACTCGGCCTGAGCAAGGTGCCCTGCAGGGCAGATGGCTGCTCTCCTGCACCTGGGCTGCTCCTTGGACCTGGATGTCCTTTACCTGTGAGTTCCCTCTGCCCTCTGCTCACCTGCCCCAGCATTCCGTCTCATTCCTCAGGCTGCATGCACTGCTGCTGGCACTGCCTTCTCTTCCCGCCCTTCCCAGTTGCTCCCGAGACCTTCTTGGTGTCCTCCTCTGCCTACCTGGTTCTGAGCCCTCAGCCCCACCCCTGTCCTGAGCCAGACAGGGCCTTTCACTCCTGGTTCTTTTCTGCTTTGTCGTGAGCCTGGAGTCCTACTCGCTAACCGGCCTAGAATCTGTGCCCAGGGAGAGTAAATGGTTCTGAGGGAACAGCTGGGTGGAAGTGCATCAAGTTTGGAATACCATATCTCCTTTTTTCTTTAAGTTTCTTTATTTCCTTTATGAGAGAGACAGAGAAGAAAGTACCCTCAACAGAGCCCCACACCGTAACGCTCCCCCAGCCTTCCCAGCCCACCAGGATCAGGGCACATGCACCGGCATGTACAGGTCCACCCTGGAACTGAACCCCAGTCTTCTCTGAGGCTCCAGCACCACCAAGTGGCATGATGGCACTGCTCACTGTTCCTGGGCCTCAGGCACCTTTTGAATCCGCCCTCTGCCCGTTGGAGACTTCTGGATTCAGGTAAGTTTTCTGAACGGCTGCTGCGATGGTGCGTTAATGCACAGGTCTTAAGCTACATCGCCACTGAGCGTCACCGGCATCCTCGCAAATTGGAGAACATGTAAACGTGCTTTTTATTTTAAGAGAGATTTTTGCTATAGGGTGCATGTGCTCACCGGAGAGTCAGAGAGAAAGTGAGAAATCACTTCCTGGGAGGATGGCCTACTGCAACTCCTCCATTCTCCTCTCAGGATTTTGGACCGCACACACGCTCGGCTTGAGTTTCCTCCATGTCTGTGGGAGTCCAGTGCCTTACTGCTATGTTACCTGCTGGCCCCATAAATGTGCACTTAAAAAAAAGTCTGTGAGAGACCAGCAGATGGCATAATGGTTACATTGCTGGACTCACATGTAGTTGACCACAGTTCGAGTCCTGGACCTGGCAACTTAAAACTCAGGCCAAGCATGTGTGCCTGTGCACCCAAAATCCCGAGAGGAGGACAGAGGAAAAAGGATTGAGGCAAGGCCACCCCCCCCCAGGGGGAGATTTCTTTCTCCCTCATTCTCTGGCTAGTGTCCACACCAAATAGCAAAAATCTCTCTTAAGGGACCAACAGTTAGCGTAATGGCTATGTCGCTGGACTCCCACATAGTCGACCGCGGTTTGCGTCCCGGACCCAGTGGCTTAAAACTCACGCCGGGCGCGTGTGTGTGTGTGTGCCCAAGATTCCGAGAGGAGAATGGAGGAGAAGGGATTGCGGCATGGCCATCCCCCCTGGGGGGTGACTTCTCACTTTCTGTCTCTCTGTCTCTCTCTGTCTGGCAAGCACATGCGCCCTATAGCAAAAACCTCTCAAAAAAAAAAAACAAAAAAAACCTCTCTTAGAAAAAAGAAAAAAAAAAAAAAAACTCTCTTATAAAAAAGGTCTCAGGCCCAGCAGATGGCATAGTGGTTATGCCACTGGACTCCCACAGTTTGAGTTGACCACAGTTTGAGTCCCAGACCTGGTGACTAAAACTCATGCCAGGCGTGTGTGCACGAATGCTCAAGATCCCAAGAGGAAAATGGAGGAGAAAAGATTGTGGCGTGGCTGTCCCCTTGGGGGGTGATTTCTTACTTTCTGTCTCCCTGTCTCT
The DNA here is from genome assembly GCF_000334495.1 of Tupaia belangeri chinensis. Lineage (NCBI taxonomy): Eukaryota > Metazoa > Chordata > Mammalia > Scandentia > Tupaiidae > Tupaia > Tupaia belangeri. Next base: position 421,568 of record NW_006159977.1, on the reverse strand, counting down.
CTGGCAAGCACATGCACCCTATAGTAAAAATCTCTCTCTAAAAAAAGTGCCTGTGACTTCAGCCCATGTGCATTGAGTACCACTCTCCCCTCCCCTTCCAGCTACCAAAGAACATTAAGTGAATGACCATGTATATGGCACTTTGTATCTGCTCAGTATGGGCACGTTATCTGTGTATCTTCAGAGCTCCTTGTTCATTTAACACACAAATACTGAACACTCCATTGTGTCAGGCTCTGAGCTGGGCTTGGGGCTTCAAAGTTGACCAAGAAATGGTCTTTACGGACTATTTAAAAATCTGATTTCTGTAAGCATGAGGGTATGAATTCTCAGGGCTTATGTGACGTTTACTGCTTAGAAGAGCACAGCAATGCGGTATTGCCTTCTGCCCACCTGACGTTGGCCTGCAGGGCGCTTCGCCGGCTGCCATTTCCAGCTTTTCCATTCTGCTGGGGATGGATGTCTGTCAGAGGCCCTGGAGTATCCACACACTGGCTCATGACTGCACATAAATCTCTGCTTGTCAGCTATATTTTAGAATTATGCAGGGGCCAGCAGTTGGTGTAATGGCTATGTCGCTGGACTCCCATGTAGTTGACCACGGTTCAAGTCCTGGACCCGGTGGCTTAAACTCATGCTGGCCACATGTGCATGCGTGCCCAAGATCCTGAGAGGAGAATGGAGGAGAAGGGATTGCTGTATGGCCATCCCCCCTGGGGGGGGTGATTTCTTGCTTTCTGTCTCTCTCTGTCTCTCTCTATCTCTTTCTGGTGAGTGCACATGCCCTATAGCAAAAGCCTCTACCAAAAAAAAAAAAAAAAAAGAATTTTGCTTAGTTTCAGAGCTGGCAGATGGTACAGTGGTTAAGGGCACTGGACTCCCACATTGCTGATGGTGGTTCGAGTCCTAGACCTGGTGGCTTGGTTTTTTCACTTTCCACCTCTCTCTCTCACTCTGTCTTTCTCTGGTCACGTTATAAATAAATATAATTAAATAATTATATAAAAAAGGATTATGTGTGGTTTCTGTGCAGTAAGTCAGTGGAGTGAATGTTGGGTTTGCTTTTTAACTTGGAGGTTAGTCATAGATGGGCAGGTGTGGTGTGCCATCACCTTTCCTCCTTCAAGTCAAGTCTCTTGAATTCAAACTGTACCAATAAAGACTAGGGTTGTGCATGCATGTGTGTGTATGTGCATGGGGTGTTTTAGATAGGGCTCACTGTGCTGTTATCCTTTTGCCTCAGTCTGCAGAGCAGCTGGGACCACAGGTCCATGTGGTCCCCAGCTCATTGCGGGGCCAGGAATTGAACACGGGCTTCCCATGTGGCCTAAGTTTACCGAGCAGCAGCATCCCACCTGCAGTGCGGAGCTGGTCCTGCCACTGTGTTTAGCGAGTGTGGACCTAGTCATCATGGCGGTCAGCAGATGCTATCAAGAACATCTCACCGTGCTCTGCTGCAGACGGTCTGCAGCCCTTCCCAGTCTGAGCCCATCCGTGGGGTTTGATTTTTTCCTCCCTCCCTCTGTGCCAAGGAGTGTCACTGAGGCACCCCATGGAGTCGTGCTAGTCTGGAGAAAGCAGGAGGAGGAGGGAGCTGGGCATGGCACAGCGGTGAACTGGGGAGCTCCATGGCTAACCCACCATGGAAGGTGTGGGGCTTGTGCCTGGAGACCTCCCTGAGTGAACTGGGTACCCACACACCTGTGATCCTGGCTGAGGGTCAGACCCAAGGCCCTGTGGGTGATGCTGTCTCTCTGTCTCATGGAAGAAATAAATAAACTAAAAAATAAAACAAGAATAAGAGAGGCCAATCTGGCCAATCCCCTGGCCACCCCTGTGCTACCTCGCTTTAGTTTAGATTTGATCTGGTTTATTCCTGCTCCATTTCCACACCTAGTTACGCTCTGTCTCTGCAGCCTCTGTGCCATCAGCCCAAGGCTTTAGCCTGATGCTCTCAAACATAGCAGGAGCAGAGTTTTGAGTATGGGTCCCAAACATGTTTCTTTTTCTTTTTAAAAATGTGCTATTGAAGGACCAGGAGTTAGCGTAATGGCTATGTTGCTGGACTCCCACGTAGTCGACTGCGGTTCAAGTCCTGGACCCGGCGGCGGGCGTAAACTCTCGTCGGGCGCGTGTGTGTGCGTACCCAAGATCCCAAGAGGAGAATGGAGGAGAAAGGATTGCAGCGTGGCCATCCCCCCTGGGGGGTGATTTCTCGCTTTCTATCTCTCTGTCTCTCTGGCGAGCACATGCGCCCTATAGCGAAAACCTCTCGAAAGAAAAAAAAAAAGTGCTATTGAGTGTATGCACTCTCCAGAGAGAGAGACAAGAAGAGAGAAAGTAAGAAAGCACCCGAGGGGGGATGGCCTTGCCACAAACCCTTCTCCTCCATTCTCCTCTTGGGATTCTGGGCACTCACGCACACATGCCATGTGTGTTTTTCAAGTTAGTGGGTCCAGGACTTGACTCTCACAGTTGGCCATGTGCGACCCAGCTGCCTTAACCAGCAGGGCTCCAGCTGTCCTAGGATGTTTCTTTTTTTTTTTTTTTTGGAGAGGTTTTCGCTATAGGGCGCGTGCGCTCGCCAGACAGACAGAGACATAGAGACAGAAAGCGAGAAATCACCCCCCGGGGGGATGGTCACGCCGCAATCCCTTCTCCTCCATTCTCCTCTTGGGATCTTGGGCACGCACGCACATGCGCCCAGCGTGAGATTTAAGCCACCGGGTCCGAGACGCGAACCGCGGTCGACTACGTGGGAGTCCAACGACATAGCCATTACGCTAACTGCTGGTTCCCAGGATGTTTCTTTTTAAATGAAGTGATCAACTATGAATCCATTTATTAAACATGAATAACATTTGGGAACCAGCAGTTAGTGTAATGGCTATGTCGCTGGACTCCCATGTAATCGACCGCGGTTCGTGTCCCGAACCCGGTGGCTTAAAACTCACGCCGGGCGCGTGTGCATGCATGCCCAAGATCCCGAGAGGAGAATGGAGGAGAAGGGATTGCGGTGTGACCATCCCACCTGGGGGGTAATTTCTCGCTTTCTGTCTTTCTGTCTCTCTCTGTCTGGTGAGCGCACGCGCCCTATAGCGAAAACCTCTCCAAAAAAAAAAAAAATTAAAAAACAAAAAGCAAACAAAAAAAACCACATGAATAACATTTAAGTTCAGCTTTTAATGAGTTAACTTTTTTATTGCCAGAGGGTGCGTGTGCTCTTGAGAGAGAAAGAGAAAAGCACTCACCAGTGGGACATGACCACGCTGCAACCCCCATCCTCCCTCCTTCTCGCCAGGATACTGGGCACACTCCCACATGGGCCCAACATGTTTTCTAAATCTCCCAGGCCAGGAGTCGAGCCGTGGGAGGATCCTGCCCACTGCACACTGCCTAACCACTATGCTGCAAGGCAAGGCTTAAGTTAGCTTTTGAAAAAACAAAGTTAATTTTCAATACTTTCTTAATATATTTTAGTATTCCAGATGAGATTATACCACCCTCGTACCCCCAAATTCACATGTTAAAGTCCTGAGAATGTGACAGTATGTGGAGAGACAGCCTTTAAAGAGGTAATTAAGGTAAAATGAGGTCATATACATGGGCCCTAGTCTAGTACAATTCATTCGGTCCTAAAAGAGGAGATTAGGTGGCACCAGCAGGTGGCATAGTGGTTAAAGTGTTGGACTCCTACATGGCCAACTGCAATCCAAGTTCCAGACCCGGCAGCTTCAAAATCACATTGAATGCGTGTGCCCAAAATCCTGAGAGGAGAAGGGATTATAGTGTGGCCATCCCCTTGGGGGGGTGATTTCTCACTTTCCCTCTTTCTGTCTCTCTCTGATAAGTGCACGTGCCCTGTGGCAAAAACTCTTAAAAAAGAAGGAGAAGGAGAAGGAGGAGGAGGAGGAGGAGAAGAGATTAGGACACAGACAGGCACAGAGAAACCACCACGTAAGACACGGGAGAAGGCAGCCTGCGGCAAGTCAAGAAGAGACACTTCCAGAAGAAACAACACTGCTGACGCTTTGATCATGGACTTCTAGCCTCCAGAACAGTGAGAGAATAAACTTCAAGCCTCCTGCTCCGTGGTACAACTACAGCAGTATGTGCAAACCCATATGCCTGCTTCGGAAATAACAATTCTGGTTACTCTCATTCCAAAAGCATTTTCTTCCAAATATTCCTAAATGGACTGACTCAGTATTTCATTGCTACAATTGAGTAACTCTACTACTAAATAAGTAGTGATTACTATTTATTGAGGATTTACCTCGATATATGATCACAACGACAGTGGCTGACATAAAACGAATACACAGTAAATATTTGTGAATAATTTGAATGAACTATAAAACTAATAGGGAAGCCTTGTGACCATCCCCAGGAAATAGGCTCGGGAGGGCTGAGTGGTTTCCTCAAGGCCACTGAGATCTGCCACACTGATCTTGAAGTCTTCTTCCTTCTCGTCATTCCAGCCCTCAGCAGCCCATGTCTTCCCCACCACTCCCTGCTCCTCACCTCATGAAATTCCCATCTCACATCATCATCCTCAGGCCGCGGAACATTGAGATTTCAGAATCCAAGAACTAAAGGGATGAGCAAAGTGAATCTCATTTACAGGTGGGGAACCTGAGGCCCAGGAGGGCTCAGAGGGTTCTAGTGACCCCCAGGGCCTCAGTGTGCACCTTCTTAGTCACCAGCTAGCTGGTAGTCTCTCAGAGTTCTCAAAAATCATACTCTCTCAACAAGAGCTCACTCTAGCTCACTCTCAGTGAGTCTGCCACCCTCAAAAGGACCCATTGAGGGGATGAAAACCAATCTCCCAGAGTGGGGAAAGATATCTGTAATATCCCTCTCTCCCTCCCGGCAACAGGCTCCTGTCCTGAATATATAAAAAATGTCTACAAATCCATAAGAGAGAGGTAGATAATCTGGCTACATACCAGGCAAAAGACTTGAATTGGGTCATCAGCAAAGTCATGATGCATTTTTGCACTGAGAAACATAGAAAATGACATCATGTCTTTTCTGACGACTCCATAGTTACACAAATGACTGGTAAGCATAGAATGATGCCCAAGTTCCTCAGCAATGCTGTGCAACGAGGAAATGCACATTAAACACAGGACACAATACCAACCACAACACACCCACCTGACTGCATAAAATGAGAAAGGCAGATAGTATCAGTGTGGGCGAGCACTGAACCTTGTAGCTGGCAGGAGGGTACGTCGGCATCACTGCTTGGGAACACCGTTTGGCAGCACCTGCTGAAGATGTGCTTATTCCTAACCTATGGCCAGCAATTCACCCAACAGGAACGTGTGCACATGTTCACACAAGGGACCATACGGAAATGTGTGTGGCAGCACTAACCATACTAGACAAAAAAGAAAAGTAACACAAGCGTCTGTTAACGGTACACTAGATCACTGTTGTGTGCATACTATAAAGTATAACCCAGCAAAGAGAATGAAAGAAACTAGAATCACATGCAAAAGTGAGCACGACTCTCACAAACGTGACTGAGCCAAAGAAGCCAGGCACATAAGAGTTAATATACGATTCCATTTATATCAAGTTTAAAAACAGGAAAGCTAACTAAAATGTTAGGGGTCATGATAATAGCTACTACCCTCGGGAGGAAGGTCATCACAGGAGAAGGGAGGAGGGGACTTCAGGATGCTGTGTATGTTCTGTTTCTCGATAGAGATGCGTTCACTTTGGGGACAGTTACAGAGGTGTGTGTTCTAGTCCATGTTGGGCTGCAGTAACAGCACCACCCACTGGGTAATTTATAGGGAACAGAAACTTATTTCTTATACTCAGAGAGGCTGGGAAGTCCAGGATCAGGGTGAGAGCCTTCTTGCTGTCTCATAACACGTCAGAAGGACAAAGACAGGGTGAAAGAGAGAGACAGACAAGGGGGCTGAACTCATCCTCCATGAGGAGCCCACACTCATGCTAATGGCATCGATCCGTTCTCGAGGGCAGTCCTCATGGCCTAATCCCCTTTTACAGACCCTACCTCCCAATACTGTTAATACTTACAACAATGGCCATTTAATTGCAACATCAGTTTGGAGGTGACAAACGTTCAAACCATAGCACTGCTGCGCTTATGATTTGTGTGATGTTCTGTCTGTATGCTGAAATTCAAAGAAATGTACTCCCCGAATCCACGACAGTCTTTTATAAATGGAGTCTTGATTGCAACTGTTCTTTGCGATGTAGTCAGTTGTCTACATTTGAGGTCAATGTGAAATGCCGTGTTAGCGGGGACCATTTGTATATTTGAAGGTCCTACTCTCGGGGGGGGTTTCCTTGGGAAGGATGAAGCATTGTACTAGCATCAGCTTGGTCTTTCCTGCAGCAAAAAATGCTAAATGCTGACACCCAAGAGCTCCTTGGTGTGGTTTTGGGGTGACTTTGCTCTCTGGTCCGTGGCAGGGGGATTAGCCACAGAGGCACTCAGCTGGCCACGTTTGGGTGCACCGCTCCAGCCCGGGCAGGCAGGAAGGAAAGAGAAATGCGTCAGCTATTCTGACAAGAAGGGACTTCCTTTTCTCCACGCGGCTCTCATCTCTACTCTCCAGGCAGACGCCAGGTAGGATGTGTCTCAGAGACCAGTCGTTGGTGTGCCCAAAGCTAGCACTGGTTGTTCTGGGGAAGGGACAGGTAAAGGTAACAGTCATTGTAATTTTATTAAATCGATGCTTTGGAAAATGTGGGGGGAAAAGCGATAAAGAATGACTCCTAATTTAGTTAAATATCATTTATTTAAATATAAGGCAAGAATGACTTAAAGGGTATGGAAGAGGTAACTTCAGAGTTAGTTCAAAACAAAACAAAACAAAAGAACGCTATTCAAAGCTGTATGGTGTGTTTATTTTTTTTTAAGGTAGGAAAGAGTTATTTAACTTCTTTGTAAATGTAAATTTTTATACATGTAGTTTATTATGGTTTTGCTCTGAATCAACTTTATTATCAGATTGAGTGATTTTTAAAATTTACATATTTATTTTGTAGTTGACATAAAATTGCATGAATCACGATAGCATGGCATGTGGAAGCATATATATATATATATACATTGTGGAATGGCTCTATCTAGCTAGTCAACGAGTTACTACCTCACCTCCGCATCGTTTTCGTGCGGGGTTCACATTATGTTTTGATCACACATAATCTCCAATCTGCAAGGGGAACAGAATATAATTTTCGAATAAAAAAATGATGTATGCTAGGGTCTGATTTAAACTTCTTTTCATTAAGATTTCTTAACCTCCAAACAAATGTCTCTGTAAGAGTGACATTATACGAGGCAAATGCACATTAGATAGCAAGGCTCAATTAAGAAATTGGACTTGGGGAAGAAAAAATTTTTCAGCCAAGATTCTAACTTCTTAACTTCTCCACCTGAACAAAGCATAAGGTCTGGGAGTTAAACACTCCCTGCAGTGTGTAACTGCAGGTGAGTGACTGAACCTTCCCCGGCTCGCTCTCTTCAGCTGTGGGATGGAAACTTCATGTCACAGCGGGAATTGAGATTAGATATGTAAAATGCTTGTTACACGGTCTGACCCAGAACGAGTGCGATATAAATAGCAGCTGTCGGCACAGCAGAAAGCTCACGGCAGCTATGAGTACTGCCTGTGACGGTATTAATTCTCATTTTGTTGGCATTCTATAAAAAGAGGTTGATTTTAAGCCATGAAAACCATAAATCGCTATTTCAGTGTTTCACTCTGATTCTAAAATAGCTTTGCTCGAGTCCTCTTGGTGGCAGGAAGTTACTTGAATAAAAACTTAGTAAGAAAGCACCTAGGACCCTCGGCGAGCTGCAGCGACCTCCAGATGCCGTGCTGGTGAGCCTGTCCGGCTTTGTCCTGCCTCCAGTGGGTCCCGAGCCTCCCTTCAAGCCCCTTTGGGTGTTAAGTACAGAGTTCTGAGGGACCTGAAGCTTACACGACTTGTGGGGACTTTAAGAAAATGAATGAAGGGGCCACTTGTTAGCATAGTGGCTAAGGCACTGGACTCTTGCATGGCTGACCACTGTTCAAATTCCTGAGACTTGAAAATCCAGAGGCTTAAAAATCATGCCAGGCATGTGTGAGTGTGTGTCTCAGATCCCGAGAGGAGGGAGGAGAAGGGATTGCAGTGTGCCCATCCTCGCAGGGGGGTGATTTCTCCCTCTCCCTGTGCCTCTCTGTGTCTCTCTCTGATAAGCACACATGACTTATGGCAAAAACAAAACGGACAAACAAGACCAGGTATGGGGCCTTGGGTCAGCCATGCAAGTGCTGGACCCTGAAGTTTGGGCTTCTCTGAGTTCTGGAAAGTCCACTTTGATGAAGTAACAATAAAATTTTATAAATTCCTTGTCAGACTTTCGGATGGAAGCACCTTCATGTCACTCCTTTTTGCAAAAACGAGTCTTTTGAAGCTATGAGTGTAGCCCAGTTTGGGGTGGATCTAGAGAGGGGGGCAGTATTCTGAGTGCTGTCAGAAGCATCTGTAAAGACTCTTCACAAAGAAGCGGTGACATTTTCAAGTCAAATTTGGTCAGTTTCATCACTCAACTTTTCCCCTGTGTATGAGGCAGGAGCCACTGTACTTCTCAGGCCGAACCTGAGAAACTGCTCCAGGAAGTAGCTGTGGTGAGGCAGCCCAGGAGTGGGGGTGCCGCCCCCCTGAATGACCCACGCTTTGTGTGAGTCTGTGGCTTGCAGGCTCTGAAAATGGCCTGTAGTTTCCTCGGCAAGTGCAGGTGTTGCTGACGGCCCCGTTCACGTGTGCACGCGGCTGCAAGCTGCACGCGGCTGCGAGCTGCGTATTTCCACTCTGTGTCAGTTTCTCTTCGTCTCAGTGAGGAGGTGACTGTTTAGTGCCTCAGAGACAGCAGATAACCGGAGGGCAGGAATAAGGACCACAGCCTGCAAATAAAGGGCGTCTCCCTTTCTCCTCTTTCTTTTTCTTCTCTCCCTCAGTTTAAACTTCCGTGCTTTCTCGCCTTGCCAGATCTAAAGTCTGAAGTCGGGGTTTGCCGTCAGACTGGGGAAAGAAGCAGGGAGTGTTTGGAGCCATTGGTGTGGTGTGAGCTTGCTGCTTGCAGTCCCTTGCCAAGCTGTGCTCTGCCGTCTTCCCAGGGAGTGTCCCTGCTCCCGCCAGCCCCTCTGCTCCACTGCTGAGTGCCCGTGTCCCTCTGGGCATTCCGAGCACTCCAGGCTCCATAGCGCCCTGCCTTCCCCTACTCGTCCTGCCAGGCTCTGGTTTATCTGTTTGCATGTCCATGCCGTGGCCCGAATGTGCCCTTCCCGAATACAGAGATCGGGTCGCACTTGTTTTTAGATCCTCCGTGCCTGGCATGTGGTTGGCACAGAGGCCGATAACATTGGTGCTGTCGAACGGAGGCACTGAACACTGAGGCCCAAGTGTGTTCGTCGGGAAGCCAAAGTTCTACAGTGATGCTGCATGACCGGACAGAGGCAAAATGGAAAGAAATACCTACACTGAACTGTCCCCTGCTGGCCCACGTCCTTAGTCCTGCTTGCTTTGTCCCAGCGATGTCCCAGGCTGTACCTGGGTGACACATTTGGTTCCCAAAACCATCCTGTAACGTAGGGGTGGTTTTGTCCATTTCACAGGGGGTGGAGTAGTCCCACAGAGGTTAGGCAACTGGCCTGAGAACACGTGGCCGAGTCCTAGAACTGGGGTTGATTCCAGATCGGGTGACGCAGATGGGACAGCAGGTGCAGGGAGCTCTCGCAGTGGCTAGAGGAGTCCTCTAACGTGGGGCTGTGGTGCAGGCGCCTTACTTCTCAGCTGTGAAATAAAGTCGGGCTGAGAGGTGGGGCGCTGCAAAACGAGGGGCCACGTCACAAAAATGCAGTAGAGGAAGGAGCTGGGAGCCCGGGCTCTACGCTCCATGGAGCAGGGCCCACCCGATCCAGGGCTAGGACATAATAAACCAAACAGAAGTTCCGTTGAGTGAATGAGAGTGACCGAATACGCGCTCCACAGTAGAGTGGACCTGGGGACTGCACTGTTCGGGCGAGGAGCTCCTGAATGTCTGCGTCAGAGCACTAAAGTAAGAGCCAGTATTCCTCCCGAATTCCGCAGTGGCTCAGATTTCCCTTGCTTCCAGGGTTCTGAAGACTGAAGCTTTCTGGAATGAGTACCAGCCCGCTCCCTGCCGCCCTTACTTCCTGCCCCACTTGAATTCGGCTTCCTGCCGTGGGTGAGTAAATCTACGTGTCACAATAGTCACCAGGTTTCTCAACTCAGCCAAACATAAACACCTCCTTGCTAGTGGTAGGGATCACGAAAATTTGAAAATTCGTATCAACACTGCCAAGTACAAGGCAGAGTTAAATCAGGGTCACCACAGGGAAATGTACAAAGCAGAATTGAGGTGGGCCCACAGCCGGTGGAGTGGAGGTGAAGACGCTGGATCCCACATGACCGACCGTGCAGTTTGAGGCCTGGATCAGCGACTCAACGCGCCGGGTGCATATGCTTTCCCAGAATCCCACGAGGAAAGTGGATTGCAGTGTGGCCACAGCCTCTCGGGGGTGGGCGCTTTCTCATTTTCCATTCTTCTCTCTCTCTCCTCTCTCTGCCTCTTCCCGGTAAGCACATGTATCCTATAGAAAACTTAAAAAAAGACAGAAATTTTAAAAAGTAGAAAGGGGTTAAATTTGAAGGAGCATTCCATTTCGGTTGTAAGAAGCTCCTGAGTCAGTAGCAATGGCCCCGAAGGATTGACAGCAGTAATGCTCGGACTCTTACTGCTGCTGCTGACCGTCAGACAGAGCTGGCCCTGCAGCCGAGCGGCTAAGGGAGCTGGGTCCCACAGGCCTACTACTGCTCAAGTCCTGGGCCCAGTGGCTTGGAAACATGCCTGGCACGTACGGGTGTGCGCAAAATCCCGAAAGGGGGGAGAGATGGAGGAGAAGGGATTGTCATGTGGCCATTTCCCATTGGGAATGTCTGTCTGTCTGGTGAATGCACATGAACTCTGGCAAAAAAAAAAGATTTGCGTGTAGGCATGGGGAAGCTGGGCCACTTCCCTGGAGGCCGCATCCCTACCCAGGTGTTGTCAGACACCCTGTCCCACACCTCGCGGATGCCTTCTCCTCCTTCCACTCCTCAGGCGACTCCCCGCCTTCTCTCAGGCTCAGCCAGACTCACTCTGCCTGAAGACTCCCTGTCCTCACCTGCTACCAGCCTGTCCCTGTCTTCTCACTAGCCACTCACAAGGCTGCTATGCTTTGTGGTGGCGTGGCTGCTTGTGATGGCGATGGCCAGTCTAGGGCCCCAGCAGTTGTCTATGTGTCCCCTTCTGTGAGTCATCTAAGAAGGACACGGGGGGCTGGCAGATGGCATGGTGGTTAAAGACCTGGACTCCCACAGGCTGTCTACCGTTTGCTTTCCTGGACCTGGTGGCTTGCTTTCTCACTTTCCCTCTCTCTCTCTCAGTCTGTCCCTCTCTGGTCAAATTAAAATAAATAAGTAAATAAATAAATAGATAAAGTGAAAATAAAAAACAATTCTTAAAAAAAAAAAAAAAAAAAAAAACTTAAAAAAAAAAAAAAAAAAAAAAAGAAGGGCCCGAAGCACAGACCAACCATTGTACGGTGACCTGGAATTGCCCGGGAACAGGCAAGCTAATTGTCTCAAGTTTCATAGAATTTCTTTACTAAGACCTTTGTGCTTGACCTGAAAATATCACAAAAATCAAAAGCATCCAAGAAAAAAAAAAAAAAAAAAAAAAAAAAAAAAACCCCAAAAAGAAAA
>NW_006159977.1:388997-409591 GCF_000334495.1 Tupaia belangeri chinensis | reverse complement strand
AAAAAAAAAAAAAAAAAAAAAAGCACTGAAGAGAGAAGTAGGTTTGTTTGGTCTGTGTTTGAAGAGTATGCAAAGTAGCCCAGTGTGGTCTTAAATTTCTTGCTGGGAGAGGGGACCAGGAGCCAAATCTATAAGATGCACCTGACCTTGCAAATGCTGCGAGGTGGGTGGAATACGCTCTGACCTTCTTGGTGCTCACCCCAGACCCCTCAGCTTACTATTAGCTCCATCTGCTACTCCTAAAGTTCTCTCCCTATTGACCAGAAAGAAGTTTACTATAAAGAAAAATTTTAAAAATAAGGAAACTGTCACCTAGGGGCAGCTTGTTCTGAGCAATTAGACTATGAGCTAACAGTGGTTTCTGTGAGCAGTTTCTAGGTGATTTGGAAGACAGAATAACAAACAGACTCTCCAAGCTGGTCTTTGACACAGAACCTCTAAGAAGCAAGCCACCTAACAGAAAGTGCAGAAAGGACTCTGGAGTTTGCTCAAGAGGATTGAAAAGATGCAGCTGAAACAAGTGAATTCTATAAAAGAAGAACTCTCAACTCTGTTATGACCTGGAAATCAGCCCTGAATTTGTTGCATAAATGAACTCCCAATCTCAAACCAGAACCAATACAATTTTATTTTGGAGAGGTTTTTGCTATAGGGCATGTGCGCTTGCCAGAAAGTCAAAGAGAGACAGAGAGAGAGAGAGGAATCACCCCCTAGGGGAGATGGCCACGCCGCAATCCCTTCTCCTCTCGGGATGTTGGGCACGCACGCACATGCGCCCAGCATGAGTTTAAGTAACCCAGTCTGGGACTTGAACTGCAGTCCCCTCAGCTTACTATTAGCTCCATCTGCTACTCCTAAAGTTCTCTCCCTATTGACCAGAAAGAAGTTTACTATAAAGAAAAATTTTAAAAATAAGGAAACTGTCACCTAGGGGCAGCTTGTTCTGAGCAATTAGACTATGAGCTAACAGTGGTTTCTGTGAGCAGTTTCTAGGTGATTTGGAAGACAGAATAACAAACAGACTCTCCAAGCTGGTCTTTGACACAGAACCTCTAAGAAGCAAGCCACCTAACAGAAAGTGCAGAAAGGACTCTGGAGTTTGCTCAAGAGGATTGAAAAGATGCAGCTGAAACAAGTGAATTCTATAAAAGAAGAACTCTCAACTCTGTTATGACCTGGAAATCAGCCCTGAATTTGTTGCATAAATGAACTCCCAATCTCAAACCAGAACCAATACAATTTTATTTTGGAGAGGTTTTTGCTATAGGGCATGTGCGCTTGCGAGAAAGTCAAAGAGAGACAGAGAGAGAGAGAGGAATCACCCCCTAGGGGAGATGGCCACGCCGCAATCCCTTCTCCTCTCGGGATGTTGGGCACGCACGCACATGCGCCCAGCATGAGTTTAAGTAACCCAGTCTGGGACTTGAACTGCAGTCAACTACATGGGAGTCCAGTGACATAGCCATTACACCAACTACTGGTCCCCAGAACCAACACAATCTAAAACAACAACCAGTTGGGGGCTGGGCTCACGGCCTAGTGGTTAAGGGAGCCAGAGCCCACATAGCCAACTGCAGTTTGAATCCCAGTCCTGGCAGCTTGAATAACATGTCAGGCCCAGTTGTGTGGGGCTCCAAATCCTGACAGGATTGGGAAATGAAGGACGGATGGTGGCACACCCCACTGGGTAGTGCTTTCTCCTTCTCTATGTCTCTCTCTGGCAAGAACGTGTACCCTCTGGCAAAATAAAACAAAGAAAGACAAACAGCCAAACCTCTATTTTCCTCTGCCTCATTCTAACAACCTAGTAATACGTTGAAAAATTAACAAGAGAATTATATAACTTAATTTGTAAGTGATCCTAGAGATTATTGGACTCTCTAATTCAATAGTTCTTAAACCTCTGAGACCCAGTGCCCACTCTTCATAGCACACGTTTTATAGTTAATCTTTTACTCTTCTAAAATAAAATTCATTTGTAATATAACCTCCTACACATGTAATAATTAAAATAGCAATAGTACAATGTCATTACTGTGATAAGAGACGAAATAAAGGGACAGTAAGTTATGGTCATACGATCGGTGCTTGTATGTGACATGTAGAAGACACAGGAAAGCAGTCGTGCGTTTGCACTGTAGACTCACCTGAATGTGCTGTCTACAGATGCAGACTGTTATAGCAGATGGCTTTTTTTAGTGATTCAAGCGCTATCAGCAATGTTGTCCTCTGTGCTGTCTTTCTGAAGTGGTAAACAGTTCTTGTTAAGTCTGAGTGAAATCGAGTCCAGTCTTCCTTTGATTTACATCATAGTTGCATTCCTAGACATTTCAGAGCATATTAATCCCTGCAAACCAGACTTAGTGTTTATGTGAATTAAATTCTGTTATTGTGTGTGTGTGTATATATGTGTGTGTGTGTGTGTGTGTGTGTGTGTGTGTGTGTGTGTGTGTGTGTGTGTGTGTGTGTGTGTGTGTGTGTGTGTATTGGGTGTGTATGTATGTGTGTGTTTACATAGATACATATATACTTTTTCCTTGCCTGAATGAATCGTCTGGCAAGGCAGTCAACATGTGTCTGGGAATACAAAACAATTTTGTGTTGCTGTAACAACCAGAAACAGCCCACACATTTCCAAAGAGTTGATACAAACGTCTAAGAAGCAAATGCCACCTCACAGACACAAAGTGCAGAAAGAGCTCCAGAGCTTTTTCAGAAGGATTGAAAGGATGCCGTTGAAATAACTTCTGTAAATTCTATGAAAGACGAACTCTAAGTCCTGCCGGAGTCCTGAGGAAATACAACTGTGGCTCAAATGTGTGAAATGAAATGTCTAAAGCCACCAAGCCATGGGGACACTGGAAGCCAAAGAGAACACATGTCCCTAGCCTTCCGTTAAGCCCCGATGCAGACGACCTGGGGCTGACTCGCTCTGCCACACTGACTGCATCATCTCTAAGTCACCCCTTTTGGAATGAACCCTCCAAGGTGAAAAATAACAAGCGCGCATTTCCGTCTAACGATAGAAGGCTTTACTCTTCAAAGGGCCTGCCGGTTTATGGAAGTTAGACTCAAACTCTCTAGTTGGCTGAATGTGTAGAGAAGCTGGATAAGGAGTGGATAAGGAGTACTCATCTCTAGTTCTCTAAGCCTTCTCCCTGTATTAACATGGAATGGCAGAAAGCCACGTTTTGGTCAATATTTGAAATAATTACAGTGAACGACAGCGTACTACTGCATCCTTGGTTTAAGCTAAAATCCACATAATAATGAAACACGAAGCCCAGTTTCGCCTCTTCCCTTAAACTACGGTCCATGTGATGGTCCTCACGGTCCTTCACTCATTTCTTTCACTGTATCAGACCTATAGGCAGCGTCTTGATTTTTTCTCTTTGCTTTGTCTTAGCTACCAGGAAGGTTGGAAATACACTGAGTGCTCAGTACAATGTTTGTTTTACCCCAGGTTCCTGGTAGAATGATCTGCCCCGTTCACTTTCACTGCTGATCTCTGATTTTATTGTCCTCTGTGTGCTCTTGCTGTAAGCATGTCTCTTTGCTAGGCTGTAGATGACTAGTCACTCGAGCTCTGTGCCCTAAACAGCTGGGACAGTGCTTGCACTTGGAAGGTGCTCAGAAAATATTTACTGAATGACCGGATTGGTCGGTTGAAAACTGGTTTCTCTTTTCTGTATGTCATTTGGAGTATTGGCCACTAGGGGGAGCCCCACCGGTGCATGATCAGGACATCTTGCCCACCTGGATGGTACCATGGGCATGGGTTTGATAGAATATTGAGCAGCGTTTTACAATGATAATTGGATCCGTATTTATGAAATATGTAAGACCTGGTCCCCTGAATGAGGATTCCCTGGGCTCCTGGGTGGTGGTGGTACCTGCGTAGTACCGCACTCAGTCTGGAGACCAGCCCAGGGAGCCGAGCCAGCCAGCCATGTGAGAGGAACACGTGAGACCCTGTCAAGGGGCAGCACAGATGAGTCTGAGCACATCGGTGTAGCGATATAACCAGGCACGCCTGCATGTTCTTACTCATATGTGACAGCGAAAACTTGACTCACGGGAGAGGGCAGCACAGTGGTTTCTAGGGGCCGGCCAGGCAGGTGGTGGTAAGGGTGGCGGGAGGGTGGTTAACAGATAAGCAACTGCAGTTAGATGGGAGAACTGGTGTCACAGAAGGCTGACTGCCGTTAACAACTGTGTATTTCAAGAGAGAAGGAGGAGAGGATTTTATTTTATTTCTATTGTGAGAGCATGTGCACTCGCTAGAGAGCGCACCCCCAATGGGCGTGGTCCTGCCACAGTCCCTTTTCCCCATCCTGTCAGGATTTGGGGCACACGCACCTGGCATGCTGTTCAAGCAGCTGGGCAGGGACTTGAACTGCAGCTGGCCATGTGGGCTGTGGCTCCCCATGCTGCACTACGAGGCCTGTCCTGGAAGGGAGGACTGTAACTGGCCCCATAGCAAAGTGAGATACGCACATTATCCTGACTGGAACGTAGCCGCGCACTGAAAAGTCACCTGTATCCCTTAGGTATGTACCATTATTCTGTTGATTTAATGTAATCCAAAAAAAGAACAAGAAAGCACAGCGCATGATCATATGTTTCGCACCAAGTGCAAAATCTTCATTTAAAATACTTGAGAATCAGACCAGGCAGCTGCTGACCCAGGAGCGCAGTTAACACAGTAGCAAGAAGAAGACGGCAAGAAGATCGCGGGGCAGGAGAAGGAGCTCGCACTGTGGGTGGCGCGATGGCCTTTCCACTGGCACTTGATGTCACACCGCCTTCATGGCCTTCCCTCTTTTCCAGGGACTCGGAGCCCCTAGGAACTAAGAGCTGCTAGTTCCATCTGTTCACTGGGAAGCTGGGAACCAAGCAGAGACACGGCTTTGCCCCTGGCGGCGCTGGGTGAGACCCCGAATTCCTGGTTGCTTTGTGGTTTCCCCACTGTGTGGATAGAAAGCCACTGAAGAGCAGAGGGGACCACCGGCAGCTTGAGACCCAGAGCATCCCTTTTTAGAGCTCTAGTTTTCCTACTCTTCGTGTGACTGCCACAGCTGGAGTGAGCAATGTAATTTTTTTATTAATTTATTTTACATTCATTCACTGAGCATCATCACGGCATACAAAATGTGATTTCCCATCTAGAATACACTGCATAGTGGCTTACTCATACATGTTATCATTGGCAAATCATTTTCCATTTCTCGTTTCTCATATGTATATATATAGTATGTGTATATATATGTACGTATATGTATGTGTATATATATACTTTCCCCCTATTTCTCACCTCTGCCATTTCCCACCCTCCTCCCACAACTGCATCTCACAGTAGAGGAACCGTTGAGCTGTGAAGCCCTTAGGCCAGCAGTCCTTCTCCTGCAGGTCCATGAACTCAGACGGGAAAAGTTACATCTTTATTTTCATTCTCCTGGAACTGAGATTTAGGCTTTTCTTTTCTTTTCTTCTCTTCTCTTTTCTTTTCTTTTCTTTTCTTTTCTTTCTTCTAAAATTTTTTAATTGCCAGAGGTTGCATATGCTCACCACAGAGAGAAAGAAAGAGAAATGATCCCCTACTGGAGCATGGTCATGGCACGATCTCTTCTCCATTTCTCCGTCTGTTGGGATGTGGGGTGCACACATTCCTGCCCAGCATGGTTCTCAAGCTGCCAGGACCAGGATTTGAACCACAGTTGGCCATGTGGGATCCGGCTCCCTTACTGACTATGTTATGGGGCTGGCCCTAAATTATGAACATAGGCAACAACAGGACTTGTGAATCTGTCTCCAGGGGTAATCGTGTTTGTACACCACATTCTATGCTGTAGGTATCTCGAAATATTTACACTCGTCATTATGGTAGTCAGTAGACCACTGCTAGATCTTATTATCTGGTGCATAATTGAACACATATTACTATATTATAATTCAAAACATATTTCAGTATAATCAATATCTTTCGTAGTTCAACATTTAATTTTATGCATTTAAATACATAGACTTTACCAGACTGCCAAAGATTGAGAAAAAAGGTTAAGAACCTTGGCTTAAAAACAATGATACCTCAGGGCTCTGTTTACCTCTCATTCAGTATTTTGCTCTGGATCATAAATTAATATAATGTGCATTTCTGCTGAAGCTCAACAAAGGGCTTCTCATTTAGCTTCTACAGCATTGGAAGGGTGTCTTATTCCTCCAGGATTCTCATAGATTTGGTAACAAAAATGGCATCATAGAAAGCATGGGGAGTCTTCAAAAGTTCATGGAAAACGTGAATCATGAACAAACGGTATGTGGAGGTCAAAGAGTTTTGCACCAAAATAAACTTGCACTTTAATTCTATTTTTCCATGAACTTGTAGAAGTCCCTTACATATTGACTAGGCCATCTACATCTTCTGGGGAAAAGACTGTGTGCAGAACTCTTCAAGTAGCATCGAGCAGAAAATGAGACCCGAGGCTCAAGGCAGCTCGAAGACTGTTACAGACCATAATAAGAGTGATTGACGGATCGTGGTTGTGGTGCTGCTGCTTTGCATATCCCTAACGGATGACATCCTTTTGTTTCAAGTTAATCGTAGAAATAATAGCTAGCAGAGAACTCTATTTTCTAATTATTTTCAATTAGGATGATGTCCATTCAGCATAGACCTTAATCTGGCCACTAAAGAGACAGAGTCATATTCTGAACTTTGGAAGTTTGAGGCTTTTAGAATCCTAAGAAGGCTCATTTAATAAAACCTAAAATCTCACATCCTAGCCGCTGCGGAGAGCGTGAAGGTGGGCTGGTGTCGAACACCTTCTGAAGCACTGCTGCAGAGCCACTCAGGCTGTTTGGGGACAACGTAGCCACTTTCTGTTTCTTTTCTACAGGTGTCGGACAGACTGGGCTTTGGGTGGCCGTCCCTGCTGGCCCGGAAACCTCTTCAGTGGAAGGTTGGCTTCTGGGCGCTGGTATTCTTACTGCTACTTGTAAGTTTCCTCAGCTTGGGGATTACTTCTGCTTTGCAGAAATTATCTGCTTGGAGCCCTGCATAATTTATAACAATCTCTGGCAAAGCCTCAGAAAAAAGATACGCTTGTTTTTCAGGCGGATGCCAGAGGCTGTGGCAGAACCCAGTGAAAACGCTCCCTGGGCAGCTGGAGGCTTGACAGTGCTGTGACACCAGTGACACCGACAGGGGCAGCCTGTTGGGGCTTTCTTCTCTGGAGGACTATGACACAGTTCAGAAAGGAAAGACAAGCCGCAGGTGAAACCCAGCCACCAAGGAGCTAGGAGAGGGGCGGCGAGAGGGACGCCGGCTCGCAGAGCAGGCCCGCTGCGGACCACACTCGTCCCACCGGGACGCAGAGAGGCGAGGAGATGGCCCACGGGGTGGACCTGAACGCCCTCAAGGAGCTGGAACGCGAGGCCGTCCTCCAGGTCCTGTACCGAGACCGGGAGGTGCAGAACGTGGAGGAGCAGAGGGTCCGGTAGGCAGACAGCGCTCAGGGTGGGGCTCCGAGGGGCCGTGTTCTGGGCAGCCAGCCACCTCCTGGGGTCACCGCCTCTGGCTGGCTTGTCACCACTTGCTGGCTTGTCGGGGAGGCTCCTACTGAGGGAGGGGTGTGGGCGGAGATGACCTTGCTGCCCCGCTAAACCTAGAAAACGGTTAGGGAAAAGGGAGGCTGCTCTTGTTCATTCAAAGTGGTGCCTTTCTGCAATAAATTTGCTGTCCGTCTGTCTGTCCTCTACCTGCTGCTTTGTGGGAACACTTCAAGGAAAGGTTTCTGACTTTCTGTTCAGCCCTTAAGAGGGAGACCTCAGGTTAAGGGTGCTCCTACCTTATTTTTATTGATACCCCAAGGTGCAAAAGCAGAAAAAAAAAAAAAAAAAAAAAAAAAAAAAAAAAAAAAAAAAAACCCAGAAGAAAGCAGCTTAGAAACAGCAATCCAATGGAATCCATTCCTGTCTATTTTTCTTTGCTCTATTTTTATTTTTTTATTATTTTTTTATTTTTATTTTTTTGCTTCCCAGTTGGCTTTGAGGAGAAAGGGAACATACCCTAGAGCATGAACCTGCTTAGCCGGTTCCCGCACTGATTTGCCAACGGGGAGCTTCTTTCCTGGCCCGGCTCTTGAGCACACAAGCTGTTTGATAAGAGTTCCCATTTAATACAGGGGTGCTTAACTGTGTGGAAACGGGCCCATTCCAGCTGTCAAGATCAGGTTTGAATACCATGGTGACTTTCCGCCAATGTTTACAGAGAGTGTGAGCTTCAGAAAATAGGCAAATGGAAACTAAATATACATACAGTTTTGTCTCAAGCAGCAGAACTCTGAGTCTGCCAAGAAAAACACACATGTAAAATGACGCTCTGGACAACCAAACACTTGAAGAACGAGGATAGTGTTTTGCATAACTGCACGGCGTGACACTCCTTCTCCATCATCCCTGGTTATTTCAGGGCTAATACTTGTAAACGTTCCTCCATTATCAACTATCATATGCCAGGCAAAAGTGGGATTTCCTTCAGCGATTACAGATCTTTCAGTGATTCAGGGACATCATTTTGGATATTAAAAGTAGCGTGGAATGGAAGTTTTGTTCTAAGAGGTACGGGTTCTAGGGCGACTCCTGAGCGTTTAATTTGAGAGTGCGTTTCCGATAGAACCTTGTTTTTCAAATACTAAGGCAGACATTTCATAAAGGAGTGCTGTGGTCAATGGCACCTGCTGGGACCCAATAGAAGCTTCTCTGCACAAATGGCCATTGCCCAGGGGAGTTGGGGTGGGGTTTGAGGGGTAGGGGAAGCAGCAGGGAAAGCGCAGTGTTAGTTACATGCCTTAGCTGAGTTTGTAGACACTTCCATCCTGCATATTAGAACTGAGGCCCCTTTTTGTGTCTGTTCCTCCTCCCTTCCTATTACGGAGGCCTTTGGGCATAAAGGGATGAACCTAGGACTCGGTCGGCAGCTAACCCCTCTGTACCAGGCATTTGATCTATGCTTTGCCGTTTAATCCTCACAGCAACCCCCGCAGGTGAGGTCGGATCCTTGGCTTTACAGCTAAGCAAGCCCCTGGCCTGGTCTCCCCCGAAAGGTTGAGCGAGGCCCTCCTTTCCCCCCAACCCTGCTTACTCAGCCACATTGGAGCCTGGGACGTGGGATGCTAAAGCCCCTTCCCTCACCATGGGCAGTGCTGCTAGGGCTCATGCTCTGTGACCTGGCGTCTGTCCTTCCATTCTGTCGTCTCTCATTTCACTCTGTGGCTGCAGGAAACTGAAAGCACACCTGCAGCGACTCCGGTGGGAAGGGGCGAAGAGCTCGAGCCAGGAGCACAGGGAGAAGTCATGCGCCCGCTGCCAGCGCGTGCTGGGGCTCCGGCTGAACAGGGGGGCCGTGTGCCGGGGCTGCAGCCACCGCGTGTGCAGGGACTGCCGAGTGTTCCCGCGGAGGACCCGCACCTGGAAGTGCACCGTGTGCTTCGAGGACAGGTGAGCAGGGCCGGGCGTCGAGTCCTCCGAGTGACTCAGGTCTCAGATGGTTGGGACAAACCCCGATGCAGAAGCAGTCATGCCTCAGATCAATCACTGCATGTTTGTGGAGTGCCCACAGGGGCTCCTTTCTAGACCTGGAAGTCATTTTATATCCAGCGTAAATTGGATTACATGTCTTGTTTTAATTTACAGAAATGCTCAGCAGTTAAGGACGGGCTGACCCAGGAGTTAAGATTTCATTTGGATTTCTTGACTAGGTGCTTTCATTTTCTTGGAGCATAATTTATCTCCTTCGATAAAAGTAGAACAAAATTTAACAGGGAATGTTATGGCAATCCTGTGTGGCTTCAAATAAGGCCTTTTTGAAGGAGGCAAGCTGACAAGTATTTGATACCCAGGTAGAAAATAGGTATACTTCATGTTGGTGACAGACTGACTCTCCAACTGTTCTAGCATTTTGGTGATGTGAGGTTTTAAAACAGATTTTTTTTTTTTTTTAGAGGTTTTTGCTATAGGGCACATGTGCTCGCCAGAAAGAGACAGACAGAGACAGAAAGTGAGAAATCTCCCCCCAGGGGAGATGGCCATGCCACAATCCCTTCTCCTCCATTCTCCTCTCGGGATCCTGGGTACACACACACACGTGCCTGGTGTGAGTTTAAGCCACTGGGCCCAGGACTTGAACTGCGGTCGACTACGTGGGAGTTCAGCAACATAGCCATTACGCTAACTGCTGGTCCCTTAAAACAGATTTTAACATGGAATTGGTATTTTTGAGCTACCAAAAAATGCCAGTTTTTGGAAATGATAAAGAATATTCTTGGCTTGGGACCAGCAGTTAGCGTAATGGCTATGTCGCTGGACTTCCATGTCGTCAACCATGGTTCTAGTCCTGGACCCGGCGGCTTAAACTCACGCCGGGCACATGTGCGTGCATGCCTAGGATCCCGAGAGGAGAATGGAGGAGAAGGGATTGTGGTGTGGCCATCTCCCCTGGGGGGGGATTTCTCTCTTTCTGTCTCTGTCTCTCTCTGTCTTTCTGGTGAGTGCACACGCTCTATAGCAAAAACCTCTCAAAAAAACAAACAACAACAAAAAACACTCTTGACTTTAGACTACCATGGGTTAGAGCAGGAACAGGCTGGTCACGCATTCCTTGAAAATGCAAGAGAGATGTCCCTGTGGGAGAGGACGCACCAGGACTTCACAGACCTTCCCAGAAGGGAGCGCCAGGCTTGTGAGTCTGGGAGGGTAACCAGAGGCTCTGGGTGGAAACCAGTTTCTAAATCCTGCTGCGATGTGCAGGGGCCCTGGCAGAAGGTTCAGAGAGGCAGTTCTGCAGTGTGGGGGTGTGGGGTGGCGGCTGGCCGCTCTCTGGCCCTGATGCAGGAGTGCTGTGCTCATTGGACACCCTGACCTTAGTCTCCTTGAATTTCCTGTTTCTTTGCAAGGCTTAATAGATTTCAGTTAGTGAAGTGGTTTAGCCAGCCGAAGCCTTTGCTCCTGAACCCCACGCCTTCCATTCCCGAACAGCCTGCCAAGTCAGCCTCTAACCTAGAGTCACCCTCCAGCATCTCCAGTTTCATTGTTTGGCAGAAGCCAGTGCCTTCTGGCTTTTCTTGAGGTTGAAAAATAAAGAATGCAAGAGTTGATAAGGATTCCAAATCACTCCTAGAAAGGTCTTAGTTCCCTCATTACAATCAGCAATATAAATGTGAAGTCTAATGATAAACATTGCCAGTAGGATGTTTAATTTCTTCTAATAGTTTACCATAAACTAAAGATCTAAACAGGACGGGGGCTAGAGCAGTCTCGCAGGAAGTGGCAGTGTTGAAATCTCCGCCCCGGTATTGTAATTCTACCCTCTGAGTACATGAAATGTGATTTTTAAAACCTCAGTTTCCTTATTTTGAAATAAGAATGTTTTTCAAAATATCAAGATGATTGCATCCTTGTGACTGAACTAGCACAGGAAGCCTGTGGGGAGACGCCGGAGTAACCTCTAGCACACGTGTCCCTCCTTCTCTCCCTTGCCCTGGGTGTGTTCTTCCCAGCCCTGTCTTTCTCAGCTTTGGCCACTCAGGGCTACCGTCCCATGTAGGACCAAAACAAAGACAAGGCTTTGTGAAACTATTCAATTCCATTTTTTTTAAACGAATTACTCATTTAACTTTGTGTACTATTATTATTTTTTAATTTGACCAGAGAGAAATGGAAGGGGGAGTGAAAAAGCAAGCCACCAGGTCCAGGATTTGAACCACTTAGTAGCTGTGTGAGAATTCAGTGCCTTAACCACCACACCACCTGCCGGCCCCAACTTTGGAATTCTTGACATTGCATACTGTCTCACATGTTGGAACCTGGAAGAGGTTTTTGGTTTGCTTAGTTTTGGCTATAGATCATGTGTGCTTGCCAGAGAGAAAGAGGGAAGGTAAGAAAGCACCCTCAGGGGGTGACCATGTCGCTCGGCCCTCCCCTCCATTCTCTTCTCAGGGTTTTGGGCACGCACAGGTACCCAGCATGTTTTTCAAGCTGCCTGTTCTGGGACTCAAACTGTGCAGTTTGCCATGTGGGATCCGGCCACCTTAACCACCAAGCCACCAGGGCTGATCCTAGAGAGGCTTTTGAGTCCCATCATTGTTCTTCCTGCTTCTCTCTCAGCTTGGGAACAGGATGAGGAAAACAGACTTTTTTTTTTTTGGAGAGGTTTGTGCTATAGGGCGCGTGCGCTCACCAGACAGACAGAGAGAGACAGATAGACAGAAAGCGAGAAATCACCCCCCCAGGGGGATGGCCACGCTGCAATCCCTTCTCCTCCATTCTCCTCTCAGGATCTTGGGCACGCACGCACACGCGCCCAGCGTGAGTTTTAAGCCACCGGGTCCGGGACACGAACCGTGGTCGACTACGTGGGAGTCCAGCGACATAGCCATTACACTAACTGCTGGTCCCCAAAACAGACTTTTTATAAGAGAGATTTTTGTTATAGGGCACGGACACTTACCAGAAAGACAAGAGAGACAGAAAGCATGAAATCACCCCCAGGGGGATGGCCATGCCACAATCCCTTCTCCACTATCCTCTCAGGATTTGGGACATGCATGCACACACGCCTGGCCTGTTTGAAGTCCTGGACAAGGGTCGGCCACGTAGGAGTCCAGCACTTAACCTTACCTCGCCACCTACTGGTCTGAGGGAGGAAATACACACACACACACACACACACACACACACACACACACACACACACACACACACACATACAGGTATGTATATAAATTAGAGATTTTTGCCTTAGAGCATGTGTGTTCACCAGATAAAGACAAGTAGACACAGTGAGAGTGAGAGTGGGAAATCACCCCTTATAGGTGGCCAGGCCACAATCCCTTCTCCTCCATTCTCCTCCCGGGATCTTGGGCATGCACACACACGTGCCCAGCATGAGTTTCAAACCACTGCATCCAGGACTCAAACTGCAGTGGGCTATAGAAGAGCCCAGCGACAAAACTGCCACACCATCTGTTGGTCCCAAAAACAGACTTTTAAAACCAAGAAAGGGTTGGGACCAGCAGTTGGCGTAATGGTTACGTCACTGGACTCCCAGGTAGTCAACCACGGTTTGAGTCCCAGACCTGGTGGCTTAAACTCTCACTGGGCGTATGTGCATGCATGCCCAGGATCCTGAGAGGACAATGGAGGAGAAGGGATTATGGCATGGCCATCACTCCTGGGGGGTGATTTCTCATCTGCTATAGGGCAAAAAACCTCTCCAAAACAAACGAACGAACGAACAAACAAAACCCAAGGAAGGGTAAGCTCTATGGTAGCCATGAAACCAACCAACTGGGTGGCATCGCTGCCAAGTCCAAGGCCTGTGAGATGCTGGCCCTGGGCCTGGGGGAGTTTCCAAGAGACAGTTCAGATGAGGTTTTCACCCTGGAGGAAAGCTTTCTCTTATGGAACCCACTGAGCATGGTGCTGGGAAGGGCCCCGGGGTCAGGGGAAGGAGAGACCAAGCTGAGCTGACTCAGGGTGCCGTCCAGAGCACTCATGGCTGGGCATTCTTTCAGAGTTTCATTTAAAGCATAAACGGATCCTACGGGTAGCTACTACCTCTGCTCATGTCACACAACAGATGAGCAGGAGGGGCCTCCAGAGCAGGCCGGCTGGTCCCAGGCTGTCTGTAATTGGGCAGGAGCAGAGTCAGCCTGGAGCCCAGGCCTCCCTCTTATGCATTGCCTGTCCTGCCTGCTGGGAGACCTGTCCTGGGACATCGGCATCCCAGCCACTAGGGAGAGTTTGCAACGAGGCAGTAGGGACAGGAGTGTGAACACGTGCCCTTGCCTGGAAGGAAGCCTTGCCCAGACTCTGCCGCTGGTCTGCAGGGCAGCCCCAGAGGGCGGGAGACAGAAGAGCGTTGTGAAGCTCTCTGCAGTGACTGGGGCACAGAGGGCAGAAGCTGGTGGCAACAGTGACTGAGGTCATGAGAGACGCTTCAGAGAAGGCCCAATGGAACCTGGTTACAGGATAAAGAGGGCAGCGTGGTCATGCTTTGTGGAGGGGCCAGCAGATGGCTTGGCAGGCTCAGTTGGAGGAGAGGGCTTCGCCGAGCCAGAAGCATTAGAGAGAGGAAAAGGGAATCTTTGCAAGAACCCAATCAACACGGCCAGCTGGGCAGGTTTTAGAAGAGGGGGCTGCTGGGGCCAGCAGTTAGCATAATGGCTATGTCGCTGGACTCCCATGTAGTCGACCGTGGTTCACGTCCTGAACCCAGTGGCTTAAAACTCACGCCAGGCGCGTGTACATGCGTGCCCCAGATCCTGAGAGGAGAAGGGATTGAGGCATGGCCATCCCCCAGGGGTGATTTCTCGCTTTCTGTCTCTCTGTCTCTCTCTGTCTGTCTGGCAAGCACACGCGCCCTATAGCAAAAAATCTCTCCAAAAAAAAATTAATAATAATAACAATAAGAATAAAGAAGAAGAGGGGGCTGCTCATTGATCTCAGCAGTGAGGGCGTGTGCGTCTACGCAGGAGCCAATCAGCAGAGGGCCATCCAGAGAAGCCAGGAAAGGGGTGTGTGCTGGGGCAGAGACCAGCCGGGCTTGTTGGCCGGTCTCTCCCTCTAAAATTCATGCACTGTTTCTTCGGAGCGATGGCTCCAGGTAACAGCCAGGCTGAAACACCAAGGAGGAGACTGAGCTTTATATTTGCTGGTTTGTTTCAGCTTCACTTAAAAAAAAGATTGAATTTGGGAACCAGCAGTTAGCATAATGAGTATGTCGCTGGACTCCCACGTAGTCGACCGCAGTTCGCCTCTTGGACCCGGTGGCTTAAAACACGCTGGGCGCGTGTGTGTGCGTGCCCAAGATCCCGAGAGGAGAATGGAGGAGAAGGGATTGCGGCGTGACCATCCCCTCTGGGGGGTGATTTCTCGCTTTCTGTCTCTATGTCTCTCTCTGTCTGTCTGGCGAGCACACGTGCCCTATAGCGAAAACCTCTCCAAAAAAAAAAAAAAGGAAAAAGAAAAAAGACAAAAAAGATTGAATTTAGGTTTGCATTGCCTCCCCCCCACAAAAAACAAACAAACAACAACAACAACAACAACAACAAAAAAAAAACACAAAACACCCACACAATATACTATACAATAACATCAAATTCCGTGTATTTAAAAGAAACCTGCGCATCCCTCTGAAGTGGATGACAGGAATGATTCTTGCTCAACTTTTCTGCTTCAAATTGTGGTCTTTTTTTTCTCTCCTTTGTGACTGGCTGTGACTATAATAAATCATGGATTGTTCAGCATTGGACATTCACAGTACATTCTTTTGTTTTATTGGAAAGATTTAGCTGGGGGCAGGGGCAGTGCATAGCATAGTGGTTACGTTGCTGGACTCCCACATGGCAGACAGAGGTTTGAGTCTCAGACCCGGGAGCTTGAAAATCAGACTGGGCATGTGTGCATGCGCGCCCAAGATCCCAGGAGGAGAATGGAGAAGGGATTGCCGTGTGGCCATCCCCCCAGGGGTGATTTCTCACTTTCCCACTTACTGTCTCTGTCTATCTCTCTCCGGGGTATATATATATATATATATATAGAGAGAGAGAGAGAGAGAGAGAGAGAGAGAGAAACACGTAAGGTGCATGTGCGCGTGTGCCCAAAATCCAGAGAAGAGAATGGAGAAGAGGGGATTGTGGCGTAGCATCCCCCTGGGGTGGGGGGTGAGTTCTCACTTTCTCTCTCTCTCTGTCTTTCTCTGGTGAGTACACCTGTCAAACCTAATAATAATAATAATAATAATGTTTCGGTATTTATTCAAAGGAATTTTCATGTGTGGGGAGAATTCAGATACATTTTAGATCAGGATTTAGTTGTGAAGCTATTGTAGCAGAATGATGATGCATTTTCTATACCGTGTGAAATAATTTTTACAAGAATCAAGCGACATTTTAAAGAAATACTCCTATTATGTTTTCTCTTAGAGTAAAACTTCCTAGAGTTTAGAGAATGTACTCTTTTACAATTTAGACTGGTGCTCAGTATTTTCCTAACCTCATGTCTTGATAAAATACGAGCTCAACACTTTATGTCCATAATGGCAAATAACTAATGTATGAGAGCAGAATAATTCACGCTCGTTACTGTGAATACCCTACTCTTTAAACCACAGAAGGGGACAGTCTGTAGAATAGCTGTGAAGCACCGTGCACTGGGAGCTGGGTCCCACACGGGTGACTGTGGTTCAAATCCTGGCTCAGGTAGCTTGAAAAGCATGCTGGTGCATCTGTGTGTGTGCCCCCAATTCTGATGGGATGGAGAAGCGGAGGGAAGAGGGTCGCAGTGTCACCATACCCCAGTGGAGAATGCTTTCTGTCTCTCTCTAGCAAGTGCATGCACCCTAGGCAATTTAAGTAAATAAGCGAGTGAAGGGCCTGACTGTATGAAAGACTGGAAAAATGCCAGGTCAGGTATGGGGGTTGGCCAAGGAAAGAGTTTAGCCTGGTACTAGGTTAAAAGTCATTTGTCAACTACCTTATCTTCCGTTTCAGAACTTGAATGTTTTTTCTTCTAAATCTGAATTCGAATATTGTTGTTCGAAACAAGATTCATGTGTTTCATACAAAAAAGTATATGTAGGCACATTAGACACATTGAGTGGACTATTTCACATAGTCACACGTGTTCAGATGTTTAAAGCTGGCCACCAAGACTAACCTGACAAGGGAAGCCTTGGTCTCTTAGCTCTGTCTCTCTGACACAGCTTTGACGGTTCAACAGCACATGCGTTCCCTGTGAACAGGAGAGGTGGAGCTAGCTTTGGGGTCGTTGTACTCTTTAAGTCACATGCCAAATAGTAGTAATGACTATTAGTATTTGAGGGCTTCTGTTATCAAAACGTCCAGTAAAAAAGTAGAAATTTATGGACTACTTTCTTGGAGGAAAAGCTTATTTTGTGTTTACTAAAGAGATTTTCACAATGGTCTGCGTATCATTCTTGTGGTAGTTAAACTTGGTTCTGTGGTCAGCACTTCATTCGTCACAGCCAGTCCCTTGACAGCTTTTTGAGAATTAGTAAGCTTTTTGTTTCACGGAGCCTTTTGTTCATGCTGTGACTTGTCACCTCACTTAGTTCAGCTGAAGCATGTCACCTTATAAGGAAAGCCGGCCCACGAGGTTGTTTTCCTGGGCTGGCATTTCCCGTGGCCACACCTGCCTTGGCTAGCACTCTGGGCCACGTTGTAGGCTCCAGTTAAGGGTGCAGGCAGACAGAGCTTGCCAGGCTGCACATTTCTCTAAGTCCCATTTCCATGGGAATTTGCCCAATGACATACCCATGTCCTGTAGGGCTGACCAAAGCCCACTCCAGTGCCAGGTAGCAGTCTTCGGTGAGTTAGTGATTTCAGAGGTCAGACTGTTCTGCTCCATGAAGGCAGGTCTCAGAACCCACACAAGTAAGCCCCTCTTCTTTTGAAAGGAGACAGTGGGGAGTTCCTGCCTTTGTCCTGTTACTCTGAAATCCCTCCTAGCTCTGAGATGCTTTGTTGAGATGGGATGGGATTTGGGGATGTCCTTCTCAGATTCAAATTTACACTTAATAGTTTTTAGAAATGGACAGAAATGTTCTTTTGAAAGGAATTAAGCTAGCCTAATTCTGCTAAACACTCCCTTGCCCACACAAATAGTACTTTTATATTGAAGGTAATTAAGTCAATAGATAGGAAAACAATGATTTCTTCTCCCTATAAAATGGTAAAAAAAATTTCTAACAAGACACTGAAACTGGTACCTTCAACAGAGTCCCCATAGCCAGCGTGGTTTTTGCCCTATCAGCAATGGTTACTTCGTATTTAATTTTAAAAGCATCTCAGGCTCCATCTTTAGTCCAGGGGTGGTAAGTTTGTCACCTTTACACTTGGGAAACAGGCAATAGGATGTGTATATCGTACTATGCGATAAATCTTACGTGATAATCTTATGCAATAAAGCCTGCTAATTTTATTATTATTATTATTATTATTATTATTATTTTTGGAGAGGTTTTTGCTATAGGGCACATGTGCTCACCAGAAAGACAGAGAAACAGACAGAAAGTGAGAAGTCGCCCCCTGCAGGGGCATGGCCATGCCGTAATCCCTTCTCCTCCATTCTCCTTTCGGAATCTTCGGTGCACGCACACACTCCTGGCTTGAGTTTAAGCCACTGGGTCCGGGACTCAAACCACAGTCAACTACATGGGAGTCCAGTCACGTAGCTATTACACCAACTGCTGGTCCTGAGGCTGCTAATTTAATTTTAAGATCTGTCTAGCAAGTATTTAGAATTTCAATCTTATAAATACTGACAGACCTTAAGAGCTAGAATATTACAAATTCTTTTGCCTCTTCAATTAATAAAACAAAAATCATTGATGTTGGTTTTGACAGCAGCCTTGTAACATTGAAACTGTACTTAGAATAGTCAGCTAATACATCACTGTTCAAAATGCTTTTATTCACGATAGCCAGTGTCTATCAACAGATAACTGAATAAACGAAATGTAATATACATATACAATGGTATATTATTAGGCATAAAAAAAATAATGAAATTCTGACACACGTGACACAAGGATGAGCTTTGAGGATGTGGTGCTAAGTGAAATAAGCCACTCAGAGAAAGATGAGTACTGTGTGACTCCACTCACACGAAGTGCGCGGGGTGATCAGATAGACAGGAAGTGGAGTAGCAGTTACCAGGGACCTGGCGGAGGAGAGCAAGGAGTTGCTTAATGAGTGGTATTTCTGTCTGGAAAGAGGAGAACAGTTCTGGAGATGGATGATGGTGATGGTTGCTCTACAGTGTGAGGGTATTTCATGCCGTGGAGCTAATATACCAATGGTTTAACCGGGGCCAGCTGGTGGCCTGGTGGTTAAGGTGGCTAGATGCCACATGGCCGACCACATGGTCTGAATCCCAGACCCAGTGGCTTGGAAAACATACAAGGCATGTATGTGTACATGCCACAAACCCCAAAGGCAGGAGAAATGGAGAAGAAAGGATTGAGGTCTGACTACCCCCCACTGGGGATGTGTTTTCTCACTTTCTCTCTCTTTTTCTATATTCTTCTCAAAAATATATACTCTCTGGTAAAATTAGAAAAAAGAAGAAGGTAGCTTTTCCATTACTATTGTAGGTAAGTATTATTATGTGTATTGTAACACAATAAAAAACAAAGAAACTTCAAGTAAACCCATTGTAGCTAGTTCTTCATTTTATCTTTTCTTGAAGTTTTTGCTGTAGGGCATGTGCACTTTGCCAGAGAGACAGAGAGACACAGAAAACAAGAGATCACCCCCTAGGAAGGGTGCCCATGTGCAATCTCTTCTCCTCCATTCTCCTCTCGGGTTTTTGGGCACACATGCACACTCACCCAGTGTGAGTTTCAAGTCCTGGGTCCAGGACTCTAACTGTGGTCAACTATGTGAAAGTCCAGCAATTTAACCATTACACCATCTGCTGGTCCCTCTTCATTTTATCTTTAGCGAGCTTGGTTTATTCTTCTTTCAAATGGTTTTATTCTTCATTAATAATACATACAAGTTTGAAACTGAAAGTATATTGTATTTTTAAACCAATCTCTTGAGGGTACACTCATTTATAATTTACTTCAAGTAATGTAGGCTGAGTATCCTTTATCTGAAATGTGGACCAGAAATGTACCACATTTCAAATTTTTTTTTTCAGATTTTAGGATATTTGCATTTATGAAAGTACTTCAAGAAATCTGTGGAAAAATGGAATTAAAGTTCAAGTTTATTTTGGTGCAAAAATTTTCAAAATGTATGCGTAGTTTTTTCACAATATGTTTTCCATTAACTTATTGAAGACCTGCTCCCTCATACACAATGAGATATCTTGGGATTGAGACCCAAGTAGAAGCACGGAATTGATTTGTGTTTCATGAACCTTATACACATAGCCCAAAGGTGGTTTATATGATTTATATAACCTTTGTACTCCTGCATTTTGACTCTTGACCCTCACATGAGGTGATGGGTGGGATTTTTCACTTGTGCCATGTCAGTGCTTGAAAAGTTTCAGGTTGTGGAGCATTTCAGCTTCTGAATGTTCGTGTTACCGGTACCGGGATGAGTAGGATTGTTATGAGTAATGAGCAGAACTGCTGGGCGTACACTTTCCTGGTCTGAATGGATTGCTTAGTTCTCGTCACTGACACCATTAGTCCCGCAGAGCGTGGTTCAGAGTCACTGAGCTTCTCCCTGCGAGTCAGGTTGGAGAGGCCCTCGGGTGTGCTGGTGGTGCGCTCTGTGGGGCGGATGGCTTCTGCTTCCACTTTGTCAGATACACGTCTGCTGAAGCGTCCTCAGGGAATGTGGCGGCAGAAGATTAATGTAGAATCAAGTCCTTGGTTTTCGTACAGTCAGAAATAATGATTCTGAGAACTTTAGCTTGACAGACTAGGACGTGGTTTGGGAAGGAACACGAATTCCATTTTAGATCTGTCCAGGCTGCCGTGACCATGGGACAGTAGGATTTGTTTCAAGTTATTCTGTGAACAGAGAGATTGGCAGGTGGGCGAGAGGTAGGGCTTC